>NC_089845.1:146526380-146686380 GCF_035609145.1 Eleutherodactylus coqui | reverse complement strand
AATAAAATAGAAAGGTTTTAAAATCGGAATAATAAATATTTTTAAAAAATGAAATATGTTAAATAAATAAATAAATAATATAAATATATATTAAAAAATAATAATATTAATATATGTATATATATATATATATATATATATATATATATATATATATATATATATAGCATTTAAAATATATTTACCTTATAATACATATATATTTTTACTAAAAACCAAAAGGTAATGATGAACACTATAGTACAACACGTGTGATGGAGTATTCAAAATGCCATTTACATGTAGCAGATTTTTCTGCTCCACATTGGAAGTCATGCTGTGGATTTGAAGAAATCAAAGCAAATTGTGTTAGGGCTCGTTCACATCGGCAATAGGGCTTTATGTACGAATTCCGTCTGTCTGTTCTGTTTTTGAAGCAGAAAACCGAAATTCAAATGGAAACAAACGTTTCTATTTTTTCCTGTATTGATTTCAATGCATTCAGTTTGCTTCCATTCTGTCTGTTATGGTTCCATTTAGTGGAACAAAACTGCGCCGCCATAAGGGAGCCATAAAAGCATGGGCGCTAATACACTCGCCGCTACGGAGCATATTAGCGCATGCATCGTTTTTGTTTTTTTCTTACTGTTCAATTCTACTAAAAATAGAAAAAAACAAATGGATTTCATACGGAAAGCCCCAATGCAGATGTGAACAATCCCTAAGGGCCCGGTCAGACAAGCGTTTTTTTTGCTCCTATGTGTGCGAAAAAATTGCGCTTAACGCATGTTTAAAATGTGCGTGACTGAATCACCGTGCCTATTGCTTTCAATGAGGCCGGCGTTACTGCTACTCCATTGAAAGCAATGGTATGCAAGCAACGCCTGTAGTGATTTTCGGGGAAGAGCTTGAAATGTAAGCCCTTCCCTGAAAATCATCCCTAGCTGCAGTAAAAAATGAAAAAAATATATACATCACCTCTTCGCCCCTGTCGGGGCTCCCGTCTTCTCACTGGCTCCCTGACACTGTTCTGAAGCGCTTTCTCCTGGTCGGGATTTTAAAATCCCCGCCTCTTGAAAGTGCTGGGTCTGATTGGCTGAGCACTCAGCCTATCTGAAGCAGTGCTCAGCCATTCATTAAATTCAATGAGTGGGTGAGTGCTGCCTGTGATTGCCGGAGCTCGACAGCGGTGGAGAGGTGATGTATACATTTTTTTTATTTTTTACAGCAGCTAGGGATGATTTTCAGGGAAGGTCTTGAATTTTAAGCCCTTCCCCGAAAATCACTGTGGGGGTTGCCTGCATCCCATTGCTTTCAATGGCCCTATTGAAAGCAATGAGCACAGAGCGTTGGACACACACATTTCGAACATGCGTGGAGCGCATTCTTTTGCGCACATTTGTCAATGTGCGTTTTAACCGAGGATTTGAGGCGTTTTTCATGAGAAACACCTTGCATCAGTAAAATTCTAAATTTCAAGCGCTTGTTTCATGCGCATCAGAGGATCGTCAAGTGTTTCCTATTGATTTCAACATCACATCGCACTCACATGCGCATTGCATGGCAGGAGATGTGTATGACTGTCCCATTGAAATCAACGGGCAATGCGTTCTCGAAGGACGTGAAAAAATAGGACATGCAGCAATGTTTTATCTTACAGCATTGCTGGGAGGGAAAACATTGCTCATGTGTACGACTCCATTCAAAAGAACAGGGTTCATATTCGCGTGAGTTTTGTGTGTCTTGCAAAAACGGTGCGATCTTCACGTATCAAAATTGCATACGGCCGTACGAATGTGTTTTTTTAAATTGTGTCAAAGTAGTAAAATAGAGCAGAAATTCTACATATTTGGTATTGTCATAATTCTAACTCGTTGTAGAATCAAGTTAACATTTATATCACACGATGAAGGCCGTGAAAATAAATCCAAAAAACAAAAACAAAATTCTTGTTTTTTAATTCCCACTATAATACTACAATTTGTCCCGCAAAATATAGGCAGGCCTACAGCTACCTGGAAGAAAAAATAAAACGGTTATGGCCGCTGGAACACGGAGGTGGGAAAGATTTTTACTGGTCTTTAAGGCTAAATTTAGTTATGTCTGTAAGGTGTTAAAATGCACTTAAATCAACCCTCCAGTTCTGGAGAAATAAAGATGGCCGCACCAGCTTCACTGACTACCTTCTGCACACTATGTATTAGGCCCATTGTCCACGGGGGATTTGACTTGCAGGGCACCCGTGCGGAAGATCCGCAGTTCAAGCCACCCATAGGGAAGCATTGAAGTCAATGGCAGCCGTCCGATCCGCGGCAAAGGAGGAGTTTGAAGATAAAAAAGTACTGCCCATGTGCACCGTCGCGCCGATGGCATTTCCACACACATCGCAGGACAGAAAAAAGAAGGCCCGGACAGGTAGCAGGGTCCGTGGCAGCGGGCAGGGTCGTATTCCGTTCGGGCTCCCACATGCGGAATCTGACCCACCCGTGGTCATGAGGCCTTAATATGCATCATTAGTCTAAGACACTATACCTGCCGTCCACTTGAGCAGTGCTAGGCAGTCAGATCGGCATGTAGTTAGACTACCAATGTATACCAGTACAGAGTGTGCATCAGGTAGTCAGAGAAGCAGCTTGGCCATCTTTGTTTCTCCAGGCCAAGAGGGTTTCTTTAACGGGCTTTTCCCACAGCATTTATTAATTGGTTCATTAATTGAAACCCCCAGCGATCCCAACATCTGAGCACCCCAAGTTCCTAATTTGACGGGCGCATTAGTCGATCTCCTTCTGTCCCATGGAAGTGAATGGAGCAGTGGTCATACATGTGCACCTCTGCTCCATTCACATGGGAATCGCATGGGTGTGCAGATATGATGGCTTGGGGTCCCAGCAGTTGGTCCCCCAGTGATCAGACATGTCTTCCTTTTCCTGTGGATATGGGATAATTGTCATAAGCCATCATAGTGCATCAACTGTACTTACTGAGGACAGAAATTCAAAATGGAAAATAAAAAGTGCCATTTTTGTGTTTTTTCCTATTTTAATGTGACTCTTAGAAAGTTAAAGAGAAGTTTACTCCTTCCCTAGAATATTACAGGATTACACTTACAACGTCCTTCATATATACAGTACCTATTTACTATTGCATCACTCCAAGTAAAAGTGGGAGCAAATTGGCCTTAAAGAACAGCAGGAGAGACAAAATTAAGTTCCACACATTTGCTCTCCCCAGCTCAGTAAATGTTGACATCTCCCAGATTTGCTTTTCTTATAGAATTCCTGACAAATAATGTCTTTATGTCTGGTACATTGTTACCACTTCAGGTTCCTGCGGTGGGTCTCCGCGGCCACCTCGGCTCCTCCAGACAGCTGCGTCTTGTGGCTTGATAACTGGTCACCTCTGCTTCTCCCGCAATGTCTTCTGTGTTCCTCTGCACCCTGCAAGAAAGGGCAACAGTTCTCCGTCTGTCTCCACAAAGCAGCATTGTGTTTCCAAGGCAACCAACGCCTAACGATGATGTGAGATGATGGTGGTCTATTTAAAGGGAACTTCAGCTGTAGCGTTCCATTCAGTGATTAAGGTTCATCCTTCTCTGGCTCTGGTGTATACTGATGTTCGCATTTGACTTCTGACTCTGATCTTGAACTCAGCCTTGTTCTTGACTACGCTTCAGCCTTGTCCCTCTGCATTGTTTGCCTGGTAGCAGTTGTTCTACTTCTGGTTCCGACTTCTGCTGATTATGTCACTTGACTCCATTCCTGATCACATCACAGGTCAATCAGTGCTCCAGCTGCCAATCCATGTCTACAATCTGGTAATCCTCCTGCAGCAAAGTCCTTCCTGTCTATCAGGTGTTAAGGGTTACAACCCGGGCATTCAGCACCATAGTTTAGCCTCGGTCATACAAACTGCTTCTTAGACAGAGTATCCACATTCCCATACATGAGCATAACATATACATGGCATGGGGAGCAGGAGTGCTCATTTTTATTTTCAGATCTGTTAGTGTGAAGCCTTAGTCATCAACCAAGGAACCACTAGGGTTCATGCACACGGACATTTTAAAAGTTGTGCCCAAGATTCTTGAGCGCAGCTCGCATCGGACACCACTTGGACATTCTATTCATGTGTTTTCCAATGTGCTGAACACAGCACATTGACATATGCAATTCTTGTCTAAGGATCTGACAAGAATCGTCTGAGTAAGAAAAAGCCCATGTGTGTACACCCATTCAAATGAATAAGTGCTATTCCTGTCCAATTTTGGGGACCAATTTTTTGTCCAAAAATCAGACCGAAAACCAGCCCATGTGCATGTACCCTGAGGCCTCATTCACACGAGTGTGTGCTGGTGCATACATAGGTGCGCGCAAAACTGGCACGCCCACGTACATGCACAAACACAATTGCAGGTCCGTACAGTATCGCTTTCAATGGGGCCGCGGCTGCTGAAAGGGCTGCGTCTGATTGGCTGAGCACTCACCCAATCACAAGTGGCGCTTAGCCATTCATTGAATGACAGCTGAGCGCTACCTGTGATTGGTCACAGTCCTCAGCCAATCACGGGCAGCACTCGGCCATTCATTGAATTTTAAATTCCCGCCTGCTGAAAGAACTTCATTACACTGTCGGGGACAGAGCTGAGAAGACGTGCCGAGCCCCGTCAGCGTCGGAGAGGTGAGTATTTTTTTTTTTTAATCTTTTACCGCAGCTAGGCAGGATTTTCAGGGAAGGGTTTATATTTAAAGCTCTTCCCTGAAAATCACTGCAGGGGTTGCCTGCAGACCATTGCTTTCAATGGAGCTGCCAGTAGCAGCCACGGCCCGATTGAAGGCAGTGCTGCACGGACCTGCATTCCTGCGTGTTTGTGCACGTACATGGGCGCACCAGTTTTCTGCACATCTATGTACGCACCAGCACACGCTCGTGTGAATGAGGCCTTAGACAGCCCAAATGTAAAATGCACCAGACTTATCACACCGGCTCTGCTCAATGATAACTCTGTCAAATTTTAAGATTATCTAGTCTCAGTTTAGACCACCTTTTAGTCAGCTTATTTTACACCATAAATGTTGCGCAATGTGCCACAATTTGACACAATTTTTGCCACACTCCCTTTTCTACCACTTTGTCTGACACAGTAAAAAAAAAGTGTACGTTAATGTCTAAAATATATACAGTAGTAAAGAATGTTTGATAGCCTTCTGGCACATATTATTTGTTAGGAAGTGTATGAGATCCATGCCTGCTAATAACATTGGTCAAAATTCATTAGCTGTCGTATGAAAAATGTGAAATTTATATAGTTTGTGCAAATCACTGCGGCTTCACTGCAAAAAGCAAACATATAAATGGTGCAAAAACACACTGAAAGCACCAAGAAATATGCATATACTGCTTAAAATCAGGAGTTATGCTCAAAAACTAGCAGCTTCCTACGCAGCATGGTATGGGAAGGGGTTAAAATGAAAAATATGCCCGAGGATAAAAATTTCCTAACTTTTTTTTATTACAGTACAATACAAAATTAGAGAATTATTTTTATAATAAATCCATTTGTGCTCCAAACCAACGACCCTCACAGTGCAAATGACACTCTTGTGCCGTCTATTCTTTAGTATAATAGATGCTGCATACAAAAGAGATGCAGATGCAGCAATCAAATATTTTTTTTATTGCTTTATATTGTGACTCTATCACAAGGACTGACTTCCAGGTAAAGTATATCTCTGATTGCAGCAGGAACTAGAGAGGAGCGAGCACACTCGGTAAAGGCAGATACTCGAGTGAGCATCGCTCTTCTCGAGTATCTGCATACTCGTCCAAGAAATTGCGGGGGGGGGGGGGGGAGAGAGATCTCTCTCTCACCCCTCCGCTCCCACCTGCTCCCCCCTGCCCCCCTCCCCCCCTGCAATTGCTCGGACAAGTATGCAGATACTCGAGAAGAGCGATGCTCGCTCGAGTATCTGCCTTTACCAAGCATGCTCGCTCATCTCTAACAGGAACTAACGAGAGCTACAAACAACCTAATATTTCTGGACTGTATATGGGTAAACTAACAAATTCTTCTGATGGTTTCAACATTGATCAAAACTGTCAAAATCAAAATCTCTGATATACATACAGAAAATGACGTATTTCGTACTAAAAGTGCACTGGTGATGAGATCTATGGTGTGATCAATAAGACATATGACCAGGCATGAGAAGCTTATAAATGTTGAGGCTTATTTACTACTGAAAATGTAACAGGCACACCTTGTGCTAGAAAACTGTCAAACATGCTTCCCACCACATTTACTATATGCTTTAGATACTTTTTTTTTGCTGTGTCCAACAAAGGAGCGGCCTATTGTAAAAAAAAAAAAAAAAAGTTGGATGGCCAAAATTGTACCAATCATTGCACCAACATTCTGGCACCCTTTTTGTGCAAATTAAAGGAGATGTCTCGAGGAAGCAGTGAATTTTTTTTTTTGCCCAGTCCCCCTAATTAAGCATACATTACTAATCCCCCCTGTAAATGACATTTCTAGCTGGTTTGTACTTACCGTTCCAGCGTTTCAGCAACTTATAAAAGTTTCCCCAAGATGGCCGCCGGCTCTTTTCCCGTCGCTTGCTGCAGCCCGACGTGCGCGCTCCCGAGACGCTACCAGCTGTGTCTCCATGGCAAGCAGACGCCCCGCAGCCGCCGACCGGACCCACCGCAGCCGCCGACCAGTCACCCACCGCCAGGCAGCAGGTAACCGGCGCTAGCCCCCGGCTCCCCAGCGCTACGCTCCCGGCTCCCCAGCACTACGCTCCCGGCTCCCCAGCGCTACGCTCCCGGCTCCCCAGCGCTAGACCCTCAGCCCAGGTGAAGGCCTCGGAGCCCAGCGCTAGGTTCCGGAGCCCAGGTGAAGGCCCCGGAGCCCAGCGCTAGGCCCCGGAGCCCAGGTGAAGGCCCCGGAGCCCAGCGCTAGGTTCCGGAGCCCAGGTGAAGGCCCCGGAGCCCAGCGCTAGGTCCCGGAGCCTAGCGCTAGGTTCCGGAGCCCAGGTGAAGGCCCCGGAGCCCAGCGCTAGGTTCCGGAGCCTAGCGCTAGGTTCCGGAGCCCAGGTGAAGGCCCCGGAGCCCAGCGCTAGGTTCCGGAGCCCAGCGCTGGGCTCCGGGGCCTTCACCTGTCAGTGAACATCACCCCCGACCCATCACTTACCTGGGCGGCTTCTCGGGACAGCTGGACACCTGGGCGGCTTCTCGGGATGGCAGCTCCAGTTTCTGCACCTTCCTCTAACAGAGGATGGTACAGAATGGCCGCTCCAGCGCGCTCCCGAGCAGTGACAGCTCGTCTGCGCATGCGCAGAAGAGCTGTAGCGGGGAGCACACTGAAGCGGCTCGTGCTGAAAGGAGAAGACCGGACTGCGCAAGCGCGTCTAAAAAAGCAAGCTGCCAGCGAATTTAGACGGCACCATGGAGACGAGGACGCTAGCAACGGAGCAGGTAAGTGGAATAACTTCTGTATGGCTCATATTTAATGCACAATGTATATTACAAAGTGCATTAATATGGCCATACAGAAGTGTATAGACCCACTTGGTTTCGCGAGACAACCCCTTTAAGCCAACTAAAAGGTGGTCTAAACATAAAACAGACAGTCTTAAAATTTGCACGTATAAAATGTATAAAACGGACAGTGCCCGTGGATAGAAGAAGCAAAATAAATGTGCAGGAACAGACTTATCTGGTGTAGTGGGGGCACACCCGCGTGTGTAGGGTCCACCGCAAAGCCTGAAAGCCTGGATGTCCTTTTATAAAAAAAAAACCTCAATGGGTGGCAGTATAGTGAAAGAATAGAAAACCCTCTGTGCTCGTTTGGACAGGCAAACAAGGGGTAACCATCAGTACTGTGGATAATTCTGTGTTTACTCCAAAAGACACAACCATAAATAAGTCAGTATGTGCAGCGTATTTCGACGCTCTCATGCGTCTTTTTCAAGCATAGAGGTACAACACATCTTTACATAAATTTCTATAAGTGAAATACACTTATGTGGATGATGGTTGCCGGCTGCTCTGCTGGAGCAATGAGGTCACCTCCCAGGTTCATAGGCCAAGGTGGGTGGGTATGCACGTAATGAGTGCCTTGGAATGCAGTGTAATATAAATCAGAGAATAGAGCCAGGCGTGCGTTCTACATAGGCACAGTGACGTCACCGCCCAGCTGAATATATATATCTTTGTTTGATACTTGCAATTTGTTTCATAATTGACCTAAAAACTTTTGAAAGACCACTAAGTACGGCAGCATGACAGAGTGATAGCTTAATCATACTGTCATATTAGACAGCTCAACATTTTAGGAAAAAGGATCAGGAGCACTATAAAAAAACTCCAAATCCTACATCATATGGAAATACGTTGAACACAAGATAGGGTCCACCACAAAACCGGAAAGCCTGGATGTCCATTTATAAAAAAAAGCCTCAGTGTGTGGTAGAGGATACTCTTCTAATGTGGACATCCACTGTGAAGAGCACCAGTTGTAGCCATCCGATCCAATCCAGTGGTCCAAGATAACAGGTATAATAGGAAATCAGCAGGCGAGGCTAACAGCACTAATGGGCAGCCTTTCATGGATTAAAATGATTAGTAGGTGAGAAGACTGAAAAGTAGACTACGTACTTCACCAGGAAGGCCTTTGAGAATCCCCATCAACTCCCTGTGTCCAGAAGGGCAGTTATCCAAGTAAGGTCATTCAAAGTAACCAGAACAGACAATTTCAGTGGTGAAATGCTTAGAGTGTATTTATTGGAGATTGAACCAATAAAAACAATCAAGTAATAAAATAATGACATAAAAATATAGAATTAAATATAAAATAAAACAAATGAAAAGGGTAAATCAAAAACAAGGGGTATTTTACAATGTTATTCTGGGGTTAAAGTTAAAGGGGTTATCCCGCGAAACCAAGTGGGGGTATACACTTCTGTATGGCCATATTAATGCACTTTGTAATGTACATTGTGCATTAATTATGAGCCATACAGAAGTTATTCACTTACCTGTTCCGTTGCTAGCGTCCTCGTCTCCATGGTGCCGTCTAATTTTCAGCGTCTAATCGCCCGATTAGACGCGCTTGCGCAGTCCGGTCTTCTCCCTTCTGAATGGGGCCGCTCGTGCTGGAGAGCTGCTCCTCGTAGCTCCGCCCCATCACGTGTGCCGATTCCAGCCAATCAGGAGGCTGGAATCGGCAATGGACCGCACAGAAGACCTGCGGTCCACCGAGGGTGAAGATCCCGGCGGCCATCTTCGCAAGGTAAGTAAGAAGTCACCGGAGCGCGGGGATTCGGGTAAGTACTATCCGGTTTTTTTTTTCAACACATGCATCGGGTTTGTCTCGCGCCGAACGGGGGGGCTATTGAAAAAAAAACAACCCGTTTCGGCGCGGGACAACCCCTTTAAACCATCGCCTTTTGTCACGTACCAACCATGGATGTCTATGCAACAGGTATATATAACAGAGGCAGTATGGCCTTCGTTGAAACTTTTGACGGTCAAATAGATGCGCCAAAGCATCCAGAGCTGACCTTCACCGTGTCTGGAAGTTGGCATGGGTTCCAGCAAGCGGAAATCCCACTGATGCGATCCAAAAGTCTGGATGTGGTGAGTAGATTGTGGTAATAGTACGAGTATATTCTCCTGAGATTTTGCACGCCAGATTGCACGGTCTCAAAATCCATATGGGTTAATAAAAGACATAGTATAGTAGAAACAGATAGCTGGTGATATGAAGAATGTATATGGATAGCTCAATGACATGACTTAGGAATAATAAAAGTAAAAGACATAAAAATATAGACAATCACACCTTTTACAGAAAAACTATAATAAAAACCTATGTAACACATACAGAATCCTGGAGAGTAAATATAAAATCAAGAACATTTGCCCTTGTCATTAAAACTACCGTATATACCGGCGTATAAGGCGACGGGGCGTATAAGACGACCCCCCAACTGTCACCTTATACGCCGGTATTCAGTGGAGAAAAAAAAAAAAATTTTATTACTCACCTCCCCCGGCGTCCTGTCGCGCTCCGGCAGGATGTCGCTCGCTCCGGCAGGCTGTCGCTCGCTCCTCGTCCCCGCCGCAGCATAGCTTTCTGAATGTGGGGCTTGAAATCCCCGCTTCCAGAAAGCTAATACACACGCCGGCAGCCATGACATCATTGAATGGCTGTGATTGGCTAAAGCACACGTGGCTTCAGCCAATCACACTATTCAATGACATCATTGAATGGGTGTGATTGCTAACACGTGCGCCTTCAGCCAATCACAGCCATTCAATGATGTCATTGAATAGTGTGATTGGCTGAAGCCACGTGTGCTTTAGCCAATCACAGCCATTCAATGCTGTCATGGCTGCCGGCGTGTGTATTAGCTTTCTGGAAGCGGGGATTTCAAGCCCCGCATTCAGAAAGCTATGCTGCGGCGGGGACGAGGAGCGAGCGACAGCCTGCCGGAGCGAGCGACATCCTGCCGGAGCGCGACAGGACGCCGTGGGAGGTGAGTAATAAAATTTTTTTTTTTTACACTTTTTTTTTTTTGTATTACCGGCGCATAAGACGACCCCCGACTGCAGAGCAGATTTTTCGGGGTTCAAAAGTCGTCTTATACGCCGGTATATACGGGTAATAACAATAATCAAAATAATTGAATGAATTTGTGATAAAATAAATTTGTTATAAAATATAGTTATAGTATGTATAAGGCCTCGGTCACACGGGCGTTTGTTTTGCGCGATTTGCGGATCGAATAACAGATGCGCATCCGCAAATCGCGTGACCGAGGCCGACGATTCGGCGAAAAATCTGCACCTAGCAGCGTTTTCAGCAAAAGGGCCGGATCAAACGAGCGCTGCCCGCTATCCTCTGCCACAGCTGTTATAGCTGTGGCAGAGGAGAACGATCTTTATAGTATATGTTCTCAATGGGGTTTGCGCTGCTGCCGCCGGCCCCATTGAGCGCATATATAGAACACAAGGAAACGCAGAACGCAGATAGGCGCGTTCTGCGAATCGTTGTGTCCTAATTGATCGCACATCCGCATAAAAAACGGACATGTGACCGATCCCATTGGGATGCATTGGGTCTATAGATCTGCAGATCGCAAGTGCATCTGCAAATCGGACCAAAAAACGTCCGTGTGACCGAGGCCTAAGAAAAGAGAGGTGGGGAAGAGAGGTATGTATTGGTGTGGACAATCTTATATGTGCAGGTTCAAATAGGGAAATATAAAAATATTAATATTAAAATCATGATAAAAAAATAAAAAAATATATATAAACAATTTAAAAGTGGGAGAAGAAAACAGTGATAAAAGCAAGAGTTTTTCCGCGTCTTAAGATTATTGCTGATTTGTTTGGCAGAACATTCTTGAGAACATTATCGCTGTATCTTGCAATGAAGGGTAAATGTTCTTCTAGTTTTTATATCTACTCTTCAGGATTCTGTGTTTTTTAGGCTGGGTTCACACGGGGCGGATTTGCCGCGGAATTTCGCCGCGGCAAATCTGCATGCGGCCGCTAATCTCGGGATTAGCCAGCCATGTGGACGAGATTTCTCAGAAATCTCGTCCACACGGGACGGCCAATCCGCTGCGGTAAATCAGGCAGAAACCGCAGCCGCGGCTTTGCCGAATGCAGCATGTCTATTTTTTTTTATTTCCGCTGCGGCCGCGCTCTCCTCTATTGGAGCGCCGGCCGCAGTGGAAGAGCGGCCGGGCCGCTTCAAAGCCGCCGCGGGTTTTTCCGCGGTGGTTCTCCCGGTAGAAATCTTGCGGTTTTTGCTGCAGCCAAACCGCGGGATTTCTGGCGGGAATCCGTCCCGTGTGACCTCAGCCTTACGTTGTTTTTTTATTATATTGTTTCTGCAAAAAGTTGTCATTTTATGTATTTTTATATATAAGTTGGCGCTAAACAAATAAAGATTATTATTATTATATATGTTTTACTTTCCTTATTCCTAAATCATGTTATTGACTTATCCATATATATTCTTCATACCATATCTGTCTCTACCATACAATGCATTTTATTGACCCAAATGGTTCTTGAGACTGCAATCTTATGTGCAAAATCTAGCGAGAATACACTTATGCATTTCCACAATCCATTAGCCACATCCGGGCTCACAGTGGTCCTCTGCCATATCTGCTGAGGACAGTGATATTCTTTGTTTCCATTTGTGTATACTTTAGATCATTATCATATTAGAAGGTAACGCTTTTCCTCTCCAACTTTCTGACAGAATCCAGCAAAATTATACTAAAAGCACTTGAAATTTACACCTATTTATTACTCATTTTATCTTGATATCCTAGATAAAAAGAACTGTCTCTAAAAGGCCCTTTAACACGCAACGCTTATTGCTCAAGATTCGCTGAAAAGCCATTTTTGAGCAATAATTGTTGCTTGTCAATGTGCGCCCATTGTGCACTTTTCATCCATTGCTGAGCTTAAAATACATCGGGACTGACAAGAGGATGAATTATCCATGGGCAGCACCGATAACATTCTTTCAGCTGCTGTCCTGCTGGAGAACAATAGCAATGTATTTAGAGAACAGACCACCCACTGTTCTTTAAATACATGCAAATGAAGCTAGTTAGCTACTAATGGGCTGAGTAGCTAATGCAAAAGGATCGCTCAAAACTGTCCATTTCTGATGAATTTTTGAACGACTATCTGTGCGTGTAAATGGGGCTTTAGTCTCTAGGGTTTGATATTGCCTCCCATGTACAAATGTAGAAAAATTTCAATGCAACACTTAACATGTCAAATATAAAGAAAACTCTAACTTCACTTTATCAATGGCTTTTGTTGTGTTAACCCTTTCCAATCCACTGTCTGACGTCTGAAGACATTCTCATTGAAGGCTGTACAGCTCCGATGTCAGAAGACGTCCGGCAGGGTATTCTTACTGTATATTACTGGCTGCTCTGTTGTCGGGGCCTCTCCAGCATGTCCCATACCGCAGTACTGTCTCTAGTGAGCAGATGGCGCTATTGTATATTGACAGAAAGAGAAAGCCCCCTAGGAAACCCTGAATCCAAAATTGGATTGCAAGGGGGTAATTTACAGCATACTGCAATACATCTAGTGGAATATGATGAGCATTTCCTGAGAAAATGTCATACACCTGGTAGCCTCTATAAGTTTTTCCTTATCCTACAATGAATTTTGGATGGAAAGCTATTTTTTATAGTGTCCCTGTGGGGCTACATTTTGTATGCAACTGTGAATGCTATATTGGATGTGTGCAAACTAACGCAACCAAAATATTATCTTTATTTATATCTTACCTTAAAATAATATTTTTTTGACTTGTAGAACATTGCATTTTATAAAATTGACCTAAAATTGAAAAACTATTTTGTGGTTTGATTTACAAATAGAGATGAGCGAGTATACTCCCTAAGGCACATTACTCGAGCGAGTAGTGCCTTAGCCGAGTATCTCCCCGCTTGTCTCTAAAGATTCAGCGGCCGGCGCGGGTGACAGGTGAGTTGCGGCGGGGGGGGGAGCGGGCGGGAGAGAGGGAGATCTCCCCTCCGTTCCTCCCCACTCTCCCCCGCCACTCCTCGCCCTCTGCCGGCCCCTGAATCTTTAGAGACGAGCGGGGAGATAGTCGGCTAAGGCACTACTCGATCGAGTAATGTGCCTTAGCGAGTATACTCGCCCATCTCTATTTACAAATTACCAGTCTTTAAAATTATTCCTCAACATCCGGGGGAATCATTTTATTACGATATATATACCTCCTATTTAAACGTCCCAAAACAAATGATCATTATTGTTAATATTCTATCTATCTCATATCAGATAGTAAAATGTAAGTCTAGCCTCACATTTTCCATTCAGATTTCTCACAATGGATTCTTTGTATTTCCTAATTTTATTCTAAATGTTCTTTTATTTCTTTTGTTATTTTTATGGTTTTTTAAACACATTTCTATATTAAAATGATGTCATGAAAAAAAATGTGATAAAACAGAAAATAAAATCCTTGGGTATTCTCCCATGATCAACAAAACAAAAGCAACAGTGACAGGGATTATTTATATTTGGAGGATTTGGTCTGAAGACAATATGGATAAGAACACTTACTAAATGAGCTTTCTAAAGCAAGAAGGATGTATCATTGTGAATCCGACCATATTCATTTTCCAAACTAGTGATGGACAAATCCAGGGTCCGTTGAACTTGGATTTATTAAATCCAGACAGATTTTGCTGTGGATTTGGATTTTCCAAATCCTTACTAGTTTGATATATCGTCTATATATATAAGATCAACATATCCCCAAAAACAAAAGCTCAAGGTTGCACATTTACAGTAATTTATCTGCAACAGATTATTATATAAAGAGTCTGGATTCCTTCTCTTATACAATTCGATATATAGCATACTATATAATTGAGATAACTTGGATTGTCATGACTGATTTACTTCTCCTTTTATAGATTTTCCAATTTGTTTTAATATATCTGGTGAACGATTCTAATATTAATGGGAATATAGACATATTTGTGATCAAATAATATTACTACTGTTGGCGATAACATAAAATAAATCACCCATTGAGTGCTGGTTGTACTCTACTTGCACTTGCCTATCCTTGGAAGTCCCATTGAAATGAATGAAGTAGTAATGCACACACGTGACCACTGCTTCATTCATTCAGAGTGCACTTGGGACACCTATTCCTGTGATCAGTTGGGATCCCAGTAGACATCTACCAATCAGGTACTTATCCCTTATTCTGTGGATAGAGGATAACTTATTTTCATGTGACAACCCCTTTAAGATTTTAAAGGAAGTCTGTCAGCTAATTTTTGTCTATTAAACTTAATATCCCAACAAATGAGCTTCTGAATGATGATTAAAACAATGGCATTACTTCTATGCATTTGGCTCCTATCTCTAGATACAGTCACAGAAAGGCTTCGCATGCCGTATGTCATTAGCCTCGGAGAGTGCAATAGGCAGTTCATATCTACCAGTGGTCCAGGCTCTCTTGCTCTCTCTTCTGCTAACACCCCCTTTCTCTGTTGATGGACATCTCCAATTCTGGTTACTGAAGACGTCATGCATTCCTCATATGGAGTGCCTGCATTGCAATGAGTAGGAGACGGAATCACAGCCAATGGACCTGATGTCTCAATGCAGTGCAGGGACGCCATAAGTGGAACACATGATGTCTCCAGCAGTCAGAGTTGGGGATGTTAGCAGAAGAGAGAGCCTAGACCGCTGGCTGATGAAAACCACCCATCACACGGTCCAAGGCTAACTCACAGCCTTTTGGCTGCTATATCTAGAGACAGGAGCCATAGTGCACAGCAGTAATTACGCATTTTCGATCCCCATTCATCAGTATATTGAGCTTAACCCTTTGCAATCCAATTTTGGATTCAGGGTTTCCTAGGGGGCTTTCCTATCCTGTTATTATGCAATGGCGCCATCTGCTGGCTAGAGCCAGTACTGCAGTATGTGACATGCTGGAGAGGCTCCCGACAACAGAGCGACCAGTAATCTACAGTAAGAATACCCTGCCAGACGTCTTCCGACACCAGAGCTGTACAGCCTTCAAATAGAATGTCTTTAGACGTCAGACAGTGGATTGGAAAGGGTTAATAATTAAAATTAGCTGACAGATTTCAGACAGACAAATAAAAGTTATTCTTTTATGAAAAGTTAGACATTTCCAATATACTTTATGAATTTCTCAAAGTGTATACGATTTCAGCTGTCATTCAATAAAAGCCTTCATTGTTCACTTGCAGTGAATACCAATCTGCGCTGGTCATGTGGATAGACTTTTCATTAAATAATGAAGAAGTTTCATTTGCTGAAACCATTATACCCTTAAGTAATCTTTAACTGAACTAATTATTCTATTTTGCATAAATCATGAATTAACAAATGAGTGACTTGCTCTTCAAGGCATATTTTACAGCTATTTTCCTCTATGCTGTATGTCATCAATACAAGGCACTTCTCAACTACTGTCTTGACATTTGTAAAGTTTGACCATGAGGTCAAAAAGTTTTAAAAAAGAAAAAAAGTACCAAAATTAACTAAATGTCAATGTATCAAGTTGGAAAGGACAGTTTTTGGTCCCAGTCCTTATGTATATTTTAATTCAACGATTCGCATTAAAGTACAATTAGGCATAAATTAGATGGTATCATGGACAGACCAATCATGGTGTTCTTCCATCTGCCTCATGATAAGGAGTGGACAACGGCATGTAAATTGAAATGGGCAGGCCAGTGACAAATAGGATAAAACAGAGCAGGTTGTTTTTCATTTCAGTGTACGCTTTGTAACATTAAGCATAATGATATAATAGCTCGGCTGCAGCTTAGTCACATCTTGTGCTTAGGTTTGAATAAATGGAGCTCCACTGAACATAAGTTATAAAATAAATCACATCTAATATAATGCTAAATCAAGGACTTTGAGCGGTGAGAAGGCTGTATCTCAGCACTGTATCAAGAATCCATTCAGATTTCTACCATTTTCTAACCATTTTAGATCCTCACATCTTCAGTGAATAATAGAGTGCTCTCTTCACCATCATACAAACACTTATCTTGCTGTTGCTGCTTACATTTTTTAAGCACCGGACATATGTAATGTACTATATCATAGATTATATTCTTGCGATTTCGACATACACTATCCTACCAAAAGTAATTGGACACCTCAACAAAAACAAAAGCAGTAAAGATGAGCGAGTATACTCACTAAGGCACATTACTCGAGCGAGTAGTGCCTTAGCCGAGTATCTCCCCGCTCGTCTCTAAAGATTCGGGGGCCGGCGGGGGGCGGGGATCGGCAAGGGAGAGCGGGGAGGAACGGAGGGGAGATCTCTCTCTCTCTCTCTCCCCGCCGCAACTCACCTGTCACCCGCGCTTGCCCCCAAATCTTTAGAGACGAGCGGGGAGATACTCGGCTAAGGCACTACTCGCTCGAGTAATGTGCCTTAGCGAGTATACTCGCTCATCTCTAAAAAGCAGTATTTATTTTCATATGGTAATACTTAGTGGGGCCCTCCTTTGGCCCTAATGACATTGGATAATCTCCGTGCCATTGGGTGATTTACACATAACAACTTTTCCATTCAAACTAGAGTACGATGTCAACATTTCCTTGTTCTCTCACGCATCCTGTTTATACAGGAAGATGAATCGTTTGCATGCTAAATCGGTCAGTCTTTTAAATTCCCTGTACCGGTAAATGAGAATGACTGAAGAATCTGTATTTTTTTTTCAAATTCTGTTTTCATTGAAAATTCAATTAAGTAACGCAGGTAGGTAATAGCATTCAATACCTTCAGCATAAAGTATAAAATAACATGTCAGTATGGCAAAAGGGGGTGTAGAGGGGAAGGGGAATGAGAGCGCACAAGGTAAAGAGGACCTAAGTAAAGGAATAGAATGGAGAAGGAGTTAGAATAGAAGGCTTACTGAGTAGAACGCTGCCAAAGTAGCAAGAGAGTAAAGACGAAACTCAGTAATCAACAATTGTAACTTTGCAGTATAACCATTTAGGACATAGAAAACGTTTGAACTGAATGATTAGTGAACAAGCCAACGATGATTTTCATGCTTCCATGAAATAAACAATGAACAATAAGTGAACAAAGTATTATTCATCTGGCGATCGTTGGCTGTGTCTGTACTTAATGATTATAATTATTGACTTCACTGTTGGATGAAGCAACATAGTAGATCCTAAGATGATTCTGATGCCACCTCTTCACATAAAACTTGGGCTTATGAAACAGTTTGTCACAGCTGTAGATAAAGAATCTATAGCGATGAAACATCTACTAAGCGTCTTCCCGAAGCTGACTGAGGCCAAGGTAAAAGCTGACATCTTTGTGGGACCACAAATCAAGAGGATAATAGAATGTCCGAAGTGTCCTGACCTGCTCACAGAAGTACAGAAAGAAGCTTGGAACAGTTTTGTTGCCGTGGTTCAGGGGTTCTTGGAAATCCCAAAGCAGACAACGATGTGGAGTTAGTGGAAACGATGGTGAAGTAAAACCCCGCTATGGGCTACAGGATGTCACTCAAGGTTCATATCCTGGATTCTCATCTACATACATTCAAGCAGAACATGGGAGCATACACAGAGGACCAATGAGAAAGGTTCCACCAAGATATGCAGCAGTTTGACTGTCACTATCAAGGACAATGCAACGATAATATGATGGGCGACTACATCTGGGGACTGGTACATGAAAGTGACCAAGTAGACAATCGTCAATCGAAAAGAACCAGACATTATCATTCATTTTGAACTGTATGGACATACTCTGCATTGTATAATGATTTTGGCACATGAATTTAAGTAACTTCTTCTCTCATTGTATATGTCCTTGGAAAATTCGAAATTCATATATTTTTAATTATCAATGTCCTGACCACAAAAGCAAATGTTTTTCAAAATGAAAGTTATTTTCTATTAGCTAATAGGAGCAAATAAACTTTTCTTAGACACAAAAATCGCGTTGCCTAGTGTTAACATTCAAATTCAAACGATCTACAGATTTTTTGATCATTCTGTCTAAATGTAACTATACTTTTTATTAACATCTGATACACGTTAGCTGGCATTTCCTTCCATTCATCCTGCAAATGTCTGATGACTACTTTCAAATGACATGGAAGCTGCTCATATTTCTTGACTTGTCATTCCAGTTAATCCTAAAGTAGGTTTCAGGTCAGGACTCTGTATAGGCCAATCCAATTGTGGAACATCCATATCCTCAAACTAATGTAAAACAGCATTGGATGTGTGAAAGGCGAGTTGTCTTGTTAGTAGTATTGTTGACCATTCCCCGAGTACTGTCACATTGTGAGCAGCATATTATTGTCTATAATGTCAAGTTATACCTCCGTGTTTCACATTCTTGCCACTACAAGCAATGGACCGAAACCATGTCATGTAAAACATCCCCAGATCATAACAGAACCTCTGCTGTACTAGACTATTAGCACTACACGCTCAGGCAGAGGACGTTCCCCAGCATCTTCTACATCCAGGTACATCCATCTGATTTGAAGATGGAGTAGTGTGATTTGTCACTTCATAGAATGTTCTTCCATTGCTCAACTGTCCAATGACAATGCTCCTTGCACCATATTAGCTGAGCCGATGCATCTTCTTTAAGAGAACTTGCCAGATGTTTTCAGGATGAATCGAGGGAAATATTAGCTGAGGAGAATCAGAGATTGGTAGAAAGTATGTCACAGAGAGTATCCAATGTCATTAGGGCCAAACGAGGCCCCAATAAGTATTAATATATAAATAAAAAATTCTACTTTTGATTTTTGCTCAGGTGTCCAATTACTTTTGATAAGTCGAATCCCAGAAGATAAAATAAAATTGTATTTTTAACACTGAGGTTTCCTGAGCAAAACACATTCTACCGATATTTGCCACCATTCCATAGGGATTAATATGGTTCATTTTAATCAAGCTCTTCTTTATCTTCATAGTTATTCAAATTTCCTTTTTTTTTTCCTGCTTTCTCAAGTTTAGATTTTCACTTTGACACCTACTGGAAATTCTGGAAAATTAGCTAATTCTAGAGTACTTTATTGCCACTGATGATAGTGTAGATTTATGAACCACTGGGTAATGGCCTAGAAGAAATTTTCTTTAGAAATATAGCTTTTATTTTCTTTTAATGGATGTTTACTGGAATTTGAAGTATTCTTGGACTCATCTAAGGACCCGGCTTTGTAAACTGGGACTATGTGGCAAGAGTTGAAGAAAAAAATATATGGTCATGCAAGTTGTTGGTTTCTCCTATAATTCAAGATATGGAAATCGTGGAGAAATCTATCAGTGCTGAGAGCCTGGATCATGTGTAAAAGTACAGTACTGTGCAGTCATGAAATAGTGTGTTTGGACAGCAAGCGTGATATATAATGCATTTGTCTTGTAGCACTATACCGAAAAACAAAAAAGCTGCATTACATTATTTAGAATTGTAAATATTTGCTTGCCATTCAGTCCTTGACTTTTTATTCCTATAACCTTTTTTTCCGAACCTTAGATAAGGGAGTTAGCTGGTGGTCCTATTTCTCATCATTATTCTTTCTTTTTCTTGATTTAGTGATTCTTTATTGCACATATTTCTGTCAGCTATATTCTCTGGTTAGGGATTTAATACCAATAAAAAATTGTCACTATAATATGTTACCCAATTTATTCTCCTACCAGTACTATATATCCTCCAAGTTTAATCTCTGCTGACCACTGTCAAAGTTTGTCTAAAAAAGCCAAGAATAATATAAAGTACAGAGGCTTTAAAGGCTGACTTATCATTTCAGAGCCTCAAAAAAAAAACTAATTAGCTATGTAGGTTTTCGTCAACTCTTTTGAATATACAATATGAAAACACAACTGTTTACTTAAGCGTCTTTTTAACAACTGTTTTCGTGACATTCTATATCAAAAGAGTCACATGAAAAGAAACCAGAGAAAAAGGAGGCGGCACTCAGGAAAGTGTGCCTAAA
Organism: Eleutherodactylus coqui; assembly: GCF_035609145.1. Classification (NCBI taxonomy): domain Eukaryota; kingdom Metazoa; phylum Chordata; class Amphibia; order Anura; family Eleutherodactylidae; genus Eleutherodactylus; species Eleutherodactylus coqui. The sequence goes on along the minus strand of NC_089845.1, from coordinate 146,665,831 downwards.
TATAATAAACACTTTTAGGGTGAAACAGTGGAACATTTTGTAGGGGTGACTATGGTCATCGAATATTACCCCACCTCATCGAGGTCAGTACATAAATAGCACATGGATGTCTTCGAAAATTAAATATGCTTCAATCCAAGGAAATCATCAAATCCACTAAGTTTTTCACAAGTGACAAATGGTACAATGGTAATGAAAGGCAACGTATTTTGCTAGTTTACAGTCCTGTGTTACCTTTTTCAAACCAGCAGTAATCTTAGGACTGTAAGCTCCCAAAATTTGTATTTAATGCTTTATTACAAAGTGTTTCACGCTAAAGTATTATATTTTACACTTTCCTGAGTGACAGACATTTTCTAACTTTTTTTTTTAGTTTCTTTGATTGTATTCTGGGTTCTTTATTAGAGATGAGCGAACGTACTCGGATAGGCACTACTCGTCCGAGTAATGTGCTTTATCCGAGTACCTCCCCGCTCGTCCTGAAAGATTCGGGATGCGCTGCGGAGCGGGGAGCTGCAGGGGAGAGCGGGGAGGAACGGAGGGGAGATCTTTCTCTCCTTCTCTCCCGCCCGCTCTGCCCCGCTCCCCGCTGCGACTCACCTGTCAGCAGCGGAGCGCCCCGAATCTTTCAAGACGAGTACAGCGGTACTCGGATAAAGCACATTACTCGGACGAGTAGTGCTTATCCGAGTACGTTCGCTCATCTCTATTCTTTATTGGATCCTTGGATGTCAGTGATGAATGTCTTATGGCGGGAACGTGATTACCCCCGAGTCTGTTTACAATACACTTCCTGGCTGTTTTTGCTGTTCCAGGGGTTCTTCTTGTTTGAGTTCTCCTGTTTACACAAGGGTGATTGCTTCTCTACTTTTTTGTGAATTTCCATACTATTTTATGGAGTTTCCATTCCACTTTAGAAGACTCAGACTCATAGACTGGTAGAGTTGGAAGGGACCTCCAGGGTCATCGGGTCCAATCCCCTGCTCAGTGCAGGATCACTAAATCATCCCAGACTGTTATTTGACCAGCCTTTGCAAAAGTAAGTGCACCACTATGTAATGTAACTTCCCAGTGTCGTAGAAGCATGACATTTGGTACAAGCATTCTTTAGAGACTCACAGAAGAGTCACATTAGATGTTTTGAAGCTGGAACTAATTAATATCAAGATTACAGAAATAAGTTTCATGGAAAGTTGACTATGTGACCACAAGCTCATTAAGACAAATCTCTTATTTGTAACATTTATTAACTCTTGTTGATTCCGATGGATAGGTAGCACATACTGTATGCACTCAGTTGAATACCGGCACTCTCACTTTCTTGACATCTAGAGGTTTCCAATCTGTTTCACCAGCGAACATGAGGCTTTTTTTTTTTTTTTTTTTTAAATCTCGCTTTTATTAACCGTTATTCAAAATGTTCCATACAAAGCATGTTCAATGGAACAGGTACTTACATTTTTCAATTAGTGAGCGATGAGTGAATAAGAAATATACCTGCCGGGGTCTCTCTTGATTATAAGCTGCTGCTAAAGCTCGTATCGTGGCTTTTCTTTTATGATACATCAAGTCATATGTCAACAAATGTATTGAATAAAAATCTAAAAGTCCGTATTTAGAATTTGTTCCTACTATTATAAAAGAAACAAAAAGAAATATTGTTTTCCAGATAACTAAATGTTGTTTGTAAGCCAAACCAAGCCTTGATACAATGCTATAGCTAATTCCTACTCTTGACCCTACTGTAGTTTGTTTCACCTATTATATACAAGGCAACAGAAAGTCCATCAAATACTCCAGCGTCATCTTCTTTTATAGCATCTCCTATAGAGGTCTCATGGTTGAGAAGCACTACACTTCAGCTTGTTAACATACATTGCAAAGAGAAAAGCAGCCAACCAGAATCTATATACGTTGTCTTTCAAAAGTCGAATTGAAAAATGAGTCAAGTTGGAGCTCTCACTAACAATTCTTGATTCTTAAAAGACCAGTGGAACATGTGTAGTTTGTAGAACCAGGAAGAAAAGGACTAGATATGGATATGATAGCAACAGTTAAGTACTGGAAAGGTTTTGTCAAGTTTTAACAAAGGAGTTGTTTCAAGAATGAGTTCACATTCAGGTCAAGGCAAGATTTTCTTAAAGTGGTCATGTGAGAGAAGAACATCATCTTGGAAAATATTATTTTACAAGAATAGTAGCACATGTTTTCAGCAAATTTGAAATAAGATACACAGTAGCTATATTGATCCAAACACATGTGGAATAAATACAGATGTCCCCCCCAGCCATGTCATTAAGGGCCCATCCACACTGGCATTTTCACGCATGATTCACATATGCGAGAAATGTACATAAGAAAATGTGTCAAAATACATGCGTTTTAAGCATATGTTTATGTTTTCGAATGTGCGGTATACATTTTGATATGTTTTTTAGTTGAAAATTGTGTATATTTGGTACTAAAACTCTTTTATTTTAACAATTAAACGTGTTTTATACATTTTAACATATAGCATAAATTCAATCATATCCAGAAGCTCAATTCCAGAATAAGGCAAAAAGAGCAGACATAAAGAAAACGGAAAAGGAAGATACACAACCATCCTCTAAACAGCCAGATCATACTCTTTTTTTTTTCTCAATAAAGTTTTCTAGTTCAACACTTTTTTTTTTTGCTTTAAGGCATTTGATCGCAAAAACATATACATTAAGTATATAGAAATGTATAGCTATATGTTTCTATACATTTTCCATTGACTACAATGTTAAAAAAAAGTATATGTTTCCATACATTTTTTTTGTGGGACAGAAAAGCATAGTAGGCTACAAAGCACACAGAAATGTATTCCTTGCTATGGATTGTTTGACTTCGCTTAACCGGCTATGGTCTATGTGTCCGTTAAACACTATGTTTTCATCTGTTTTTTGGAGTAAAACATATACATTTCACGGATGACCATGTGACAGTGTAAATGGGCCGCAGTACAAAAAGTATTCTGAACACCTAAAATTTTTGTGTTCTAAAAATTATACCAGAACTCTGTATTTACTCCTTTATGAACCAACCTATTTTGTATCCCCATGCCAGAGAGGTAAATAATCAGGACAAAGACATGGACTGTTTAAGCTGGCCTTCTGAGTTATCATCCTTCGGACCACCCATATTGCAAAGACGCTACAAACAGCATCTCTTGTTGTGGAGATTAAAGCAAGTCCGTGCACTACAGGGACAGGCCATTGATTTCAAAGGGTACAGTGTAATGCTTCATTTCTTCTCTGAAGGCTCTATAGAGACATTGAACACTTGCTGTCACTGTCCTCCACAAATTACATTGTGATCCTTTAACCCCTTCCCGCCACAGGGTGTAACTGTATGTCCTAACGGAGGGGTACTTAGCGCAACAGAGGATATAGTTATGCCCTGGGGATAGCGTGAGATCATAAGATCTATGTAGATTGCGGCATGTAAAGGGTTCACAGAGGGAGCACGCTACCTCTGTGACATTGTCGAACTCTCACGATATAATTGCGGAGAGCCTGACAAGTTGCCATGGCAACAGGATGCCAGCTACAGGCGCCCTGCATTGCCAGTGCCTGTGATTGCTAATGCAAGTGATAAGGCATTGCAGGACTTCTGTCCTGCAATGCCTTATCATAGTGATCATAGGTGCTATTGTACAAATCTCCTACAGGGACATAAAAAGTGTAAAGAAAGATATAAATAATGTAAAATAACACACCTTTTTTTGTGCTATTTCCCATAATAACATAAAATTATTATTTTTTTTTAATTACAATGCTTATTTTTTTCATTTTGCCTCCTAAAAAAAACGCAATAAAACTTATTTAAAAAGCTGTATGTACCACAGAATGGTACCAATAGAAACTACAGCTCATCTCGCAAAAACAAGCCCTCACAGAGTTCCGTCCATGGAAAAATAAAAAAGTTATAGGACTTTGAATGCAGCAATTTAGAAAACATAATAATTTTTTTTAAAAAGGGTTTTTTATTCCGGAAAAGTGGAAAAACCTGGCCTGGACGCCGAGCGTGATGGCTGCTTGAGAGCTGCGCTCCTACAAACAGGCACCCACAGAGCCTCCTTCAGCTTAAAAATGGGCAAATCTACAAAAGAAAGGGGCACAGACCTGCAGGGCACCCCTCGACCATCCAAAATGCAAGTAGAAGTGCAGCGCTTCTTCAGAGAACGGAGCGCGCGCTCCCCGCGGCCCCCAGCCAAGATGGCGCCGGCAAGAGAACTCATTCCTGCCCTAAACAACACGGAGGAAGAGGAGCCGCTCTCAGAGGGGGAGGATAGCGCAGCTGTCTCTAAGGGCTTCATGAAAAGCTTAATTTCACAAGCCCTGCGTCCCATCAGCTCTGACTTAGCTGAGATAAAGGAAGATTTCAAACAGCTGGGGCACAGAGTGGAAGACCTGGAATCCACCTCAGCTGCATCTATCTCCCATGCTCTGCAGTTAGAACAAGCATTAAAGGAGCAGCACGCACACGTGAACAGAGCGCTTCTACTTCAGGAAGATCTCGAGAATAGAAATCGGCGCAATAATTTACGCTTTAAGGCCTTAGTCAGACGGGCGTTTTTTCGCGCGATTTGCGGATCGCATGATGGATGCGCATCCGCAAATCTCGTGACCGGTGCGTGCAAGTCGCCCGCAAATCGCCCGAAAATCTGCTCCTGGCCGCGTTTCATTAGAAACGGGCCGGAGCTGTCCAGCACATTGCATTCAATGGAGACGGCAATACAGCCGTCTCCATTGAAAGCAATGCACTGCGAGCGAGCCCGGGATGAATTGTCGGTAAGGGCTTAAATATATAAGCCCTTACCTGCAATTCATCCTAAAATGTGTAAAAATAAAAAAAAATTGTATACTCACCTGCCGGCAGCCGGAGCTCCGAGCGGGCGTCCTGCAGTGGGTGTGAAGGGGGTGTGAGTCAGACCTGCCCCCTGATTGGCTCAGCGCTGAGCCAATCAGAGGCATGCCTCACTCACACCCATTCATGAATGGATGTGAGTCAGACCTGCCCCTGATTGGCTCAGCGCTGAGAGGCAGCAGTCACTCACCCATTCATGAATTCATGAATGGGTGTGTGAGTGAAACTGGCCTCTGATTGGTCAGGCTGTGACCAATCAGAGGCAGATCATTCAGCAGGCGGGGATTTTAAAGCCCCGCCGGCTGAATAGTGCCGAGAAGCAGTTCAGGAGAACTGACAGCGGCCGCAGCTGGACTCCGGCTGCAGCGGAAAGGTGAGTATACAATTTTTTTTTATTTTAACACATTTTAGGATGAATTGCAGGGAAGGGTTTATATATTTAACCCCTTCCCGACAATTCACCCCACGCACGCCGGCAACCCATTGCTTTCAATGGAGCGGCTGTATTGCCACTCCATTGAATTCAATGGGCAAACATCGTTCTTCTCTGCCACAGCTGTTACAGCTGTGGCAGAGAAGAATGATTTGTCTTCTATATGTTCTCAATGGGGTCGGCGCTGCTGCCGCCGGCCCCATTGAGCGCATATAGAGAAAAGAACAGGAATCGCAGATCGCAGATAGGTGCGATCTGCGATTTTTTGTTCTATAATTTATCGGACGAGCGCATAAAAAGCGCTCATGTGTCCGATACCATTGCAAAGCAATGGTTTTAAAAAATCGCCGGACGCATGCGCATATCGCGGCTAAAAACGCCCGTCTGACTGAGCCCTAAAGGTATTCCTGAATCTTGCGCCAATGATTCACTTGCAAAAGTCGCCAATTAAATTTTTGGCACTCTGCTAGGTGAAAAAAGAGCTTCGTCCATTTGCATTGAAAGGATCCATCGAGCCCTCAGACCTCCGCCTGGGACTGCGGAGCCACCCAGGGATGTTATTTGTAAGTTGCTTGCCTTCCCTGACACTGCCGCGGTTCTTAGAGCGGTCAGAACCCACAGAGAGCTGAAATATGCGGATGCTCCAATTCTGCCTCAACTCACCCTCCAAACACCACAACCTCGAGCTGCTTCTAAGGAGGTATGATACCAAAATCCTCTTCCTTCAAGAAACTCACTTTAAGGGAAACAAATCCTTTACCCTCCCAGGGAAACTCTTCCCTAACGCATTTCACAGCACTCACCCCTCGTCTGCCTCGAAAGGGGTCTCCATACTTTTACATAAAATGATCAATTTCGTTGAGGAGGCTCAGTATAAGGACGACGAGGGTAGAGTCCTTTACATAAGAGGGACAATCGATAATACCAGAATGACCTTAGCCAACATCTATGCACCTAATATTGAGCAGATACCCTGGTTACTCAAACAATTAGAAATTTTAAAACACTTCGGAGAGGGCCAGATTATATTAGCAGGAGACTTTAATGCCACCCTTAATCCCGTACTCGATTCTTCTTCTGGCCGATCTCATATCTCGCAAACCAAGTTGAGGAGGTTGGGCAAGCAACTTCAGGAACTAGGCCTAGTAGATGCGTGGCGCTCTTTACACCCTACCACAAAAGACTATTCATATTTCTCTTTGGTGCACTCCACGTTCCAGAGACTGGACTATATCCTGGTCTCATCCGCCCTCCCCACGTCCCTGATCAGAGCAGACATTGATACAATGACAATATCAGATCACGCTCCGGTGCATGTGACTTTGCGGTCACCCCAGCAGCTCCCTAGGGAATGGAGATAGTCACTCAACGCATCCTTCCTCGACCAATTAGAGGATAGGGATCATTTATCATCCCTATTAGAAGAGTACTTTCGGCTCAACTCCTTGGAAGAGTCTGAGACACCGATCGTCTGGGAGGCCCATAAGGCTTACATGCGCGGCCTACTGATTGCCCTGGGTTCACGTATCAAAAAACGTACACAAAAAGCTGTAGACGAGAAGCTAGGACAGATCGCTAAACTAGAGCTGACAGCGAAGCTCTCCCAAACAAAACAAAATTTATCTAATCTCTCAGCACTAAGAGCAGATCTGAAGCTTATTCTTACCTCTAAATTCAACAAAAAACAATTACACTTCAAACATAAGATATATGCTCAGGGTAACAGGGGCAGCAAGCTCATGTCCGCGCTGATCAAAAAAGCCCGGGCTAAGAACCAGATTAGTGCAATCAAATCTCCCTCGGGTGTGTCTCTGACTGCTTCCAAGGACATAGCAGACGAGTTCCAAAAATTTTATTCGAACCTTTATGACCTAAAAAAAGCTCATAACCCTCCCCCCACAGCCCCCCCCCCCTCAGCCCAAATTGACAAGTTTTTACGTCAGCTTGATATGCCGAGATTAAACCCTTTGGAGGCCTCTTCCCTGGTCGCACACATTACACAAGAGGAGGTGGAGGAGTTGATAGCCTCTAGCCCCCCCCAATAAAAGCCCAGGCCCGGATGGTCTCCCTGTCCAGTATTATAAAGCATTTCTTCCAGTACTTAAACCAAGACTAATAGACCTCTTCAATAAGCTGATGGGGGGCGTATCCCTGCCGAGAGGCTCATATATCCTTGATCCATAAGGAAAATAAAGATCCGGAATTATGCGGAAGTTACCGCCCTATATCATTAATTAATTTAGATATGAAACTCTGGGCCAAGTTACTAGCGAAAAGATTGGAACCCTTTATGACCTCCTTGATTGATGCGGAGCAGGCAGGTTTTGTCAGGGGAAGGGAGGGTGAGAGATAACTGCCTCAGGCTTCTCCATGCGGCCAGATATGCCCAACATCACAGGATACCCCTTGCCCTAGTAGGTACTGACGCCGAAAAGGCTTTTGACAGGGTCGACTGGCTTTACATGGAGAGGGTCCTGCACCATTTTAATTTGCCCGTGCAATTCATTCAAGCAGTCTTCTTGCTTTATGCCTGCCCCGTACGCAAGGCTTAAGATCAACGAGATGCTCTCCCCTCCCTTCCTCATAAAGAATGGCACTCGGCAGGGATGCCCCCTCTCCCCCTCGCTGTTCATCCTAACTCTAGAACCCCTGCTTTTAAAAATCAGACAAGACCCGGGAGTTAAGGGTCTTATTGTTGGAGACCAACAGCTCTCAGCAGGAGCATTCGCCGATGATATTGCTTTTTTAATTACTGATCCCCAAAAGAGTCTGCCCAGACTCACGGAGCTAATTGAGGAGTTCGGAGCAATCTCTAACTTCAAGATCAATTTTGCTAAATCTACATTTCTGAATATTTCTATACCGCCAAAACAATGCAACCTGCTTAGAACCAACTCCCCTTTCACCTGGGCATCCTCTGACTTGGAATACCTTGGCATCAGGCTGACCAAAAAAGCAGAAGACCTATATAATGCTAATTTTGTCCCACTTATTGACTGAATTAAACAACTTCTTAAATCATACGATATTCCCAGCGTTTCGTGGTTTGGGAGGAAAAATATCATAAAATCATATGTCCTTCCCATCATACTATACAAGATCAGAATGCTCCCCATCCATCTCCCGGCCAACTTCTTCAAAATGCTGCGCTCGATCTTCTCGGGGTACGTGTGGAGGCGGAGGAGGCCGAGATTGGCAAATAGCCTGATGACTAGGAGGAGAGCGGAGGGAGGCATGGACCTCCCTAACCTCTACGATTTCTATCGCGCTTTCCAACTTCGCTATTGGTGGGACCTATCCCAGGCAAGAGGTGATAAACTCCTCTTAAAAATTGTGGAAGGATACAATAAGAGCCCCTTAGCCGAGGAACTATGGATTCCCACAGGTCAATGCTACAAAACCAAAGCCTTCAATCCACTCTTGAGAGGCCCATGCGAGATATGGGATGGGCTTAGATCAGTCCTTGCCCCGGCTCCTTCTCCTATCTGCCCACTGTCCATTATCCCCAAAATCTTGAATCCGCACCTTGGCTCTGATTCGGCTTCAATATGGAAGAAATTTAAATAACTTTCCATATCTAACCTACAATCCCTCGCCCACCTCCCCTTCACTACTATTCCACAAAAGTTACTTCCAGAGGAGATATTCTCCTTCCTCGAACTTGCTCAAGTATCAGGTATATTTAAACAGTTCACCATCTTACACAAATCCACCAGACCTCTCACCCCTTTTGAGAAGGCTTGGCACGAAAACAAACCTTCCCACAAAAAAATTGCCTTTTTACAAAAAACTTCATTTCCCCGCATCAGACATATAAACCAGCATTTCTTTCTTCCTGGGAGGGGGAGCTAGGCATCCGCCTCACAGCGGAAGAGACCAAATCGATCCTAAACACTTCCTTTGGCTTGTCCCTATGTGTACTCGCTCAAGAGGCACATTATAAACTACTAGTCAGATGGTACCGGAACCCGCAATGGCTATTCGAACATAAGCTCGCGCCCCAAGAACTTGCTGGAGATGCAAGAATGCAGTAGGATCATACCTACACATTTGGTGGTCTTGCCCGGTCCTGGCCCCTTTCTGGAAGGGGGTAGAAAAAAATTATCCGTGAGATCGCCCCGAACACCCCTCTCGCCCCTGATGTTGTCCTCCTATGGAGACCTCTTAAGCATTTCCACCCGTTAAAAAATAAACTGGTGGCTCTCCTAATAGACACCGCCAAATCCCTTATCCCGCGCCTGTGGCTGCAAAGCTCTGCCCCAATGCTGGAGCAGTGGAAGGAGAGGATTGAAAATTTATACTCCTTAGAAGAACTTCACAGCTGGTCGAGTAACACACACGAAAAGTTTATCCTGACCTGGGCTCCATGGCGTAGAGTGAGGCTTATGGCTCTGTGGGACGAGTGAGACGGGGTCCTCCACGAGCCCCCACCGCCCTCTTTCACAGGTCTGTTGCACGTTATTTGGTACCCTCAGTCTCCTGCCCCCCCCTCCCTGCCCTTGCCCTTCACCCCCTCTTCCCCTCCCTCCTCCCCCCTCTATATGTTCCTCAGTTGTTATCTTATCTCTTTGTCTTGCGAGCTGGTCTTCGGAAGAGAACTTCCGGGTAGGTTCCGTCATACTACGCTCTTCTGAACGCCTCTCACGTTGAGACCGCCCGCATAGTTCAATTCCATCCGGAGTCCTATGATCTGTGTCTGTTTATACTTTGTATGTATGCGCCTTTTTTTTGTAGAGCAATAGATCCGGGTCTCCTACCTATCCTTCGTTATCCCTGTATAACTGTGAAATTTCAATAAAAATTTGATTTGAAAAAAAAAAAAAAAGTGGAAAAACCTAAAAAAATATAAAATGTTGGTATCGTTGTAATCATACTAACCCGCAGAAAACATGCATTGTGTCATTTATGCTGCATGATTAACACTGTAAAAAAAAACATTAAAAATCTATAGCAGAATTGATGCGTTTTCTCTCCCTACGATCATAAAAAAATAATTAAACTTTTACAATATAGTCTATGTACCCGAAAATGGCACCACTAAAAACTAAAGTCCGCGATGTAAAAAAACAGGCACTTATACGGCCGTGTCAATGGAAAAATTAAAAAGTTCTGGCTTATGAAAAATAGAGATGAAAATCCGCCAAAAATCGTTGCGTCCTTAAGCCCAAAATAGGCCATGTCCTCAAGGGGTTAAAGGGACTCTGTTATCTTTTCATATCCTTCTTTAAGGGCTCTTACATACTTGCCTTTTTTTTATACGCGATTGTCAATGGAACTTTTTAATGTTAAAAACGCAACGCACCAAAAACACAAGTTGCATTGCGTTGCGTTGCATTTTTAACATTAGAAAGTCCCATTGACAACAGCGTTAAAAAAATGCAGCACTAAAAAACCGCAAGTGTGTGGGAGCCCTAAGGGGAACATAACATAGTGACAGTCACACTGATTATAGTGATACATCTGCTGTGCGTATCTGCATTGTTTGAGAAACTTGCATTGTAGGAGTTGCAACACATGCATAGAGAACTACTTGAAGTAGTCCTGGGTAATCATGAGCTGCAGGCTAGTCCCATCAACCCCACTCTCCAGCCAATCATTGGCTTCTGTCTGCTTATTATTATGCATAGGGCGATAGCTGCCTATTATTGGCTGGAGGCGGGGTGGGTGAAGCTGGGCTGCAACTCATAATCATGGAGGACTACTTCTCTGTGTGGCTGCAACTAATAAAATGCAAGTTTCCTTCAAACTACTGCACAGATACATACAACAGACATATCACTGCAATCATTGTGATAAGCACTACCATATGGTGCTCTCAGTGAGGGCAACAAAAACATGGTGACAGATTCCATTTAGGGTTAAAAAGGTCAGTATGTTATTAAAAAAAAAATCTCCTTTTAAAAAAAACACAGAATTGTCCATAGCTGACAGCATCTTTGAAAATTAAACTTCTAGCTATAGATTTTGAAATTAGTACAAAGGCCTTGGAGAACATGGCTGAAAATCTACAGAGGTCAAGTATCTGACCATTATATACAGTAGTTCTTTTATGTTTTTCCAAGCTTTATGGCTTATTCACAGGAGCGTATATCAGCCGCCGTTTTCACGGTCGGACGATATATGCTACCATCTAACCTGTATTCCCCCTTCCCTCCTCCTTGCTGGCTCTCTGCCTCTCTCCTCCCCTCTGGCAATTTCTAATGGGAGGGGTCGCGGGCGGAGCTAAGCTCCCGCCCCTAGTCCGCAGCCAGCAATGTAGGAGGCAGGACTGGGTGGAGCTTAGATCCGCCTCTATCCCGCACCCTCCCATTGAAAACAGCCAGAGGGGGGGAGAGAGGCAGAGAGCCATAGAGGGGGAGAGAAAGGGGAAGACAGCTCAGATGGCAGCGTATATCAGCCGGCCGCGAAAATGGCACCTGATATACGCTCGTGCAAAAAAAACAAGTAGGGTGTAAATGTTTGGCCTTTCATGTACTGCTGTTATAGAACATTCCCCGTATATCAGCTGATCTTAATCAGCAATTATTTCTAAAATAGTATTCATCCATGGAAATCTAATTAAAGGGAACTCAGAACAGCAAGTTAACCCTTTCCAATCCACTGTCCGACGTCTAAAGACATTATGATTTAAGGCTGTACAGCTCCGGTGTTGGAAGATATCCGTCGGAGTTCTCTTACTGTATATTGCCAGCCTCTCTGCTGTTCGGGTCTATCCAACGTGTCCCCTCATGCAGTACTCGCTTTAGCCAGCAGATAGCGCTGATGTATAACGACAAAAAAAGAGTAAGCCCTCTGGGAAAACCAGGATACAAATTGGACTGGAAAGGGTTTAGGCACTTTTTAGGGTATTTTCTATGCTCACCTGGTGCCGCACTGTCCATTAGTGAAGACCGCGCACTATTTGCACAACTGACACATTTTAGACCACGGTGCACTTGCAGTCCGACAAACGTCTATGTGAGAGCACAGAGGTCTAAACAGATTATGGTGCTGTTTGGAGGTAAAAGAGTTCCTTTAAAGACTGGATATTTCCTTTCAATTGCTGCCATTTCTTTAATTTGCTTTGATGGCTTTTGACTTATAGATTGCTGTTTTTCTTCCCATTTTGACTTTCAATCAACCTCATTTCAGTTTAGAACATGTGGGCAGATCCTCAATAACAGGGAATTTAAAACTGTCAATCAAGTTGTATCAGCTGGACTATACTGGCTGTAAACGTACCCTTCTATAATTTACTTGTAGTTTTGTATGTGTCTAAGAATAGGAAATGACTGGATGAATTGTTACAAACTATAATCTACCCATGTTATATAAAAGGGGATTTCATGGTTGAAATTTTTTAGATGAACCATATACTCAAAGATAAGTCAGTGCTCCTCTGACACTGAACTGCCGGTACGTAAAAGCGTCAAGCTCTTTATATACTCGTCATTAAATATTACACGTAGCTTAATAATTTTGTGTCGTTCACATCCCACTGGTATCCAAGTGTCCTTGGTTCTTTCTGTTTACAATTTTCATGAGTTGATGGAACATCCAAAAGACATCAATTGATTTTGGTAACCAATTGAGGCCTGCTGTATGACATTACACTTATACTAGAGATGAGCGAGCACCCAAATGCTCGGGTCCGCATTATTCTAGTCGAGCTTTTCGTAAAATACAGGAGCTCTACTCGAGTAACGAACCCCATTGACTACAATGGGAAACTCAAGCATTTTTGTATGTGGGACGCCAGGTCCCAAGCTTTTTTTTTCTTGCTTGGTTTGAACTCTCTCTCTCTCTCTCTCTCTCCCTGCCTGCCAGCTAAAAAATTTACTATTGGCACACGCTGCGGCAGGGAGGGGCCAAAACAGGCACATCACAGCGGGGAGGAGCCAAAACTGGGGCGGGGTCGAACACAGCGTGATGCTCATTCGAGTAACGAACACCATCGAGTACGCTAATACTCGAACGAGCATCAAGCTCAGCAGAGTATGTTCGCTCAACTCTAATTTATACCATTCCATGATTAATCCCTTAAGGACGCGACCATTTTTTTCAATTTTCATTTTTTCTTCTTCACTTTCAAAAAAATCATAACTCTTTTGTTTATGAATCAATATAGCTGACTGAAGACTTGTTTTTGTGGGACAAGTTGTATTTTTCAATGGTACTATTTAAAGTACCATGTAATGCACTAACAAACTTTTAAAAAATTCTAAGTGAAGTAAAATAGTGAAAAAAACACAATTCCACGATCTTTCGGGGGGATCTTATTTCTACAGTGTACACACTGTGTCACGATCTGGCGTAGGACTGGAATCACTTGTTGTAACCGCGGCTGGTGGGAAACGTGGTCAAGGAGGCAGCTGGGGTCTGGTACACAGGATGATAGTGCAACACAGATGGTTTAGGCAGTACCATAGTCGAGAGGAATAGCCAGGGTCTGGTACACATGATGGATGATCAGTTGTAGAGGAGCAGATATTGCAGGAGGATAACTTGGTTAGAGGCACAGGGCACAATAAACATACAAGGAAGAAGGGCCGGGTTTATATAGGAGACTATTTGGGGAAGGTATAATACACAGAGTGGACTAGACAGAGAAGACAAGGAGCCAATAACAAGCAACGGGGGACAAGGGATGAAGAACAAGGTATCAGGACTCAAGGAAGCTATCCAGCATCCTGAACAACTCAATAGGTTTGGTACAGTCCGGGGTGCAGGAGATTGCTGGTTCAAATCCTGACACACTGCAGCAAAAACTGACTGCTAACAAACATACTCTGCACATGTGAACTGATACCAAGGATGTCAGCCATACAGGATTACAACCGCTACTTACAAAGCAGTGGATTGCCCTGTATCACCATAGTACACCCGACTCGTTTTTCATGCAGTTTGCTGTAGATGCTGAGTGAGCCCGGTATGTCATGCCAGTGTGGCGCATTGTGGTGATACAGGGCAATCCACTGCTTTACCAGTAGGGGGTGTAATCGTATATGGTGTGTCGCACTTACCTATGGCTGACATCCTTGGTATCAGTTCACATGTGAAGACTATGTTTGTTAGTAAGCACCTCTCCCCCAAACTGGGCTGAGTTGAGCTGGGTGGCCATATACTAGCTGACATTAAAGGGGTTATCCCGAGAAAGCAAGTGGGGGTATACACTTCTGTATGGCCATATTAATGCACTTTGTAATATACATTGTGCATTAAATATGAGCCATACAGAAGTTATTCACTTACCTGCTACGTTGCTGGCGTCCCCGTCTCCATGGTGCCGTCTAATTTCAGCGTCTAATCTCCCGATTAGACGCGCTTGCGCAGAAGGGTCTTCTCCCTTCTCTTGGGTCTCGGCACGAGCGGAGTTCTGGCTCCGCCCCCTTCTACGCGTCATTGCGTAGCTCCGCCCCATCACGTGTGCCGATTCCAGCCAATCAGGAGGCTGGAATCGGCAATGGACCGCACAGAGCCCACGGTGCACCATGGGAGAAGACCCAAGGTGCATCGTGGGTGAAGATCCCGGCGGCCATCTTGGTAAGGTAAGGAAGAAGTCGCCGCAGCGCGGGGATTCGGGTAAGTACTAAATGTTTTTTTTTTTTAACACATGCATTGGGTTTGTCTCGCGCCGAACTGGGGGCCTATTGAAAAAAAAAAAAAACGTTTCGGCGCGGGACAACCCCTTTAAATATTTAGCTTGCTTATAATGCAATCTGACTCTATCTATTCTACCAGGGTCTAATGGTGATTGAGCATGCCCTGCAGTTTATCACTTGGTGCATTCTTGGCTTCTTTTTCTGTGAGTCATAGAGTTGTGTGAGGGGGCTCGTTTTTTGCAGGATGTCCTGTAGTTTCGATTGATATAATTTTGAAGTATATATGACTGTTTGATCATTATTTATTCCATTTTTTCTTGGCGAGGGGCTGATCAAAAAAAGTATACTTCTGATTTTGTGGGGAGGGGTTCGGACAACATTCACCGTGTGGGATATATAATGCATTACTTTAATAGATGGGATGTTTGTTTACAAATGTAGCATTATCAAATGTTTTTTATTTTGATTTTTATATTATAAAAATGGGAAAATGGTTTTGTTTTTAAACTTTTTTTACTTTTAAAGGGGTTGTCCCGCGCCGAAACGGTTTTTTTTTTTTTTCAATAGCCCCCCCGTTCGGCGCGAGACAAACCTGATGCAGGGGTAAAAAAAAAAAACGGATAGTACTTACCCGAATCCCCGCGCTGCGGCGACTTCTTACTTACCTTGCTAAGATGGCCGCCGGGATCTTCACCCACGGTGGACCGCAGGTCTTCTCCCATGGTGCACCGTGGGCTCTGTGCGTTCCATTGCCGATTCCAGCCTCCTGATTGGCTGGAATCGGCAAACGTGACGGGGCGGAGCTACGAGGAGCAGCTCTCCGGCACGAGCGGCCCCATTCAGAAGGGAGAAGACCGGACTGCGCAAGCGCGTCTAATCGGGCGATTAGACGCTGAAATTAGACGGTACCATGGAGACAAGGACGCCAGCAACGGAACAGGTAAGTGAATAACTTCTGTATGGCTCATAATTAATGCACGATGTACATTACAAAGTGCATTAATATGGCCATACAGAAGTGTATACCCCAACTTGCTTTCGCGGGACAACCCCTTTAAGTTTTTTTAATAATCAATAACATTTTTACACTTTTTTAGCCCTCAGAGGGGACATGAACTTGCGTTCGTTTGATCAATCCTACAGTATAATGTAATACCATAGTATTACATACCATAATACCACAGTATTACATTATACCATGATTTGCCACACAGTCTATCAAGCCACACCACAGGCATGGCTTCATAGGCTGTCTTCAATGGCAACAGAACAGCACCCCTAAATCTCATCGGGGTGTCACTTTTGGGATCCTCAAACATCGACTGGGGCATTTAAATGCCACTGTCAGAATTGACAGTAACATTTAAAGGATTAATAGCCACAATCAGCATGAGCACTGATTGTCGCTGTTACGGGTGGGTGTCCGCTGTCCAAAACAATAGACAGCCTCATTGCATGGAGTGGGATTGATCCCCAATCCCACTCCACGCAAACCCAAATCTCCATGTTGTAACTGTGCATCCTGGAGTGTTAGATGGTTACGTAATATTAATAGAGTGCCACATCTACAGAGGAGTAAACATTTCAAAAGTTCAGCTTTGATGGAACGAATTTCGTCAACCAGTTTGGTTGTAACAACAAATATCAAAACTAGTTGAACTGAATCATAAATTCATAAAAACCCCTAAAACTTGTTTTGAGCCCAGTCCACCAGTGTGGTGGTGGTTCTTCAATGCATGTGGTTCAGTGGCTAGCACTGTTACTTTGCAGTGCTGTAGTCCTAGATTCAAATTTGACCAAAGACAACATCTGCATGTAGTTTGTATGTCCCCCTTGTGCTTTAGGTTCTTATCCTCTGGAAAAGGTAGAAGAAGCATGGTGGCTATGATGGTTGTTAGCACTGTTGCTATTCAACAAAGCCCATGCATATTTTGCCCTTGGTCAAATTTGAAAACATGACCCCACTAAGGCACATCCACTGAAGAAGCCTCACCACGTCAGTCTTAAACACTGTTCAATGCCAGTTTTAAAGGGGTGGTCTCGCGAAACCAAGTGGGGTTATACACTTCCGTATGGCCATATTAATGCACTTTGTAATATACATCGTGCATTAAATATGAGCCATACAGAAGTTATTCCACTTACCTGCTCCGTTGCTAGCGTCCTCGTCTCCATGGTTCCGTCTAAATTCGCTGGCAGCTTGCTTTTTTAGACGCGCTTGCGCAGTCCGGTCTTCTCCTTTCAGCACGAGCCGCTTCAGTGTGCTCCCCGCTACAGCTCTTCTGCGCATGCGCAGACGAGCTGTCACTGCTCGGGAGCGCGCTGGAGCGGCCATTCTGTACCATCCTCTGTTAGAGGAAGGTGCAGAGCCGCCCAGCTGTCCGGAGAAGCCGCCCAGCTGTCCTGCCGTCCAGCTGTCCTGCCGTCCAGGTAAGTGATGGGCCGGGGGGCTGCCGCTGCGCCGGGGGGGCTGGCGTCGCTGTCGCTGCGATGGGGGGGGGCTGCCGCTGCGATGGGGGGGCTGTCGCTAGGCCGGGGGGGGGCTGTCGCTAGGCCGGGGGAACTAGCGCTGGGCCAGGGGGGTAAGTGATGGGTCGGGGGTGATGTTCACTGACAGGTGAAGGCCCCGGAGCCCAGCGCTGGGCTCCGGGGCCTTCACCTGGGCTCCGGGGCCTTCACCTGGGCTGAGGGTCTAGCGCTGGGGAGCCGGGAGCGTAGCGCTGGGGAGCCGGGGGCTAGCGCCGGTTACCTGCTGCCTGGTGGTGGGTGACTGGTCGGCGGCTGCGGGGCGTCTGGTCGGCGGCTGCGGGGCGTCTGGTCGGCGGCTGCGGGGCATCTGGTCGGCGGCTGCGGGGCGTCCGGTTGCCATGGAGACACAGCTGGCAGCGTCTCGGGAGCGCGCACGTCGGGCTGCAGCGAGCGACGGGGAAAGAGCCGGCGGCCATCTTGGGGAAACTTTTATAAGTTGCTGAAACGCTGGAACGGTAAGTACAAACCAGCTAGGAAAGTCATTTACAGGGGTAATTAGTAATGTATGTTTAATTAGGGGGACTGGGCAAAAAAAAAAATCACTGCTTCCTCGAGACATCTCCTTTAAGGGCTTTTTATGAACTTTCAGTTTAATCAAAGCAAACTGCATGAGATTCAGTTCTCGCCAAACCGAAATTTTAGCGAAGTTTGACTCAAAACAGGATTTTACTGGTTGGGCCCTCTCACGTCATTGCTTAAGGGCGGTAAACACAGAAAGCGTAGAATTACTAAGGAAAGTAAATTACAATTTTATTTTCAAGTTTAAACCAATTAAAACTAATATTAACATAACGAGAATCTGCCTTAGTCAGCAATGCTGACCATACAACATACAAGCATTTTGATTAAATACTTTAGTTTATAGAAGTTGCCTTCTTTCCTTTCTTTTAGAAAATCAGATCTGTTGCATACTCCTTTTATCAAGATATATTGTGAAAGATTGATTGTAGAACCTTAGCAATCATCATTGGGTTTTCCAGGTGGAGACAATAAGTAACACCATGTGGTATGCAATCTGACATGTTTATATAGTTTTGTGACAACGATGTTCTAGATTTTTAACCTGCCTCCAGATGTGCGAGCGCTATCATCCCATTGTTAATAGGTTTAGCATGTTTAGTATGGTTTTTTTTATGCAGGAGTGTTTTATTTTTTCATTTAACACAAAAAGTCTTTTTACAAACTTAAGCCAGAGTACAAGTGTCTTGTCATCACAAAAAATCTAAGAATCAACCTGTGTTAGGCATATTTCAAATATTTATCTGGCCAAAAATATAATTTGTGACTTTAGAGGCACACATAGGGACATTTTTACAATTTTAAATAATTTCCCAAAAAATTAAAAGCAATCACAGAAAATGGCCATTACTTACTGAGTGAGGAGTGCATATAGATGCATCCTCCTCTCACCATGCAGGTAGCTGACTACCAAAAGGAGGAGCCAATAACACCTGTGCAGGACACCGATAAAACACCCACTCACACTGCCTCCTGATAATGAGGGGGGTGGATGCTTGGTGTATACTCCCACACATAGTGGATACAGGGTGCCAGACCATTCTGATATATGTAGTTCACCATGCAGACCAGCAACCTATTAATGACGCCATGATAATTCGGCGGGTTGCCCTGCATTTCCAACAGTGAACCACATTGGTACTGCCACCCTGGGCTCCCCCTGGAGTCTTAAAGCCACACTGCATGTGAATGATAGATAATAAATGCAAGGCATTGGTTGGATGTTGGCCAAGATACATGAGCCCACTAACCACTTCACGGTTCCTTGCATTGTAGTGGGTCCCTACACTAATATAAATGCATCACAGAAGGGGAAATCAAGAATTAAAAACAATCACACAAAATGGCCGTTACTTACTGGGTGAGGAGTGCATATAGATGCATCCTCTGACCATGCAGGTAGCTGACTACCAAATGGAGGAGCCAATAACACCTGTGCAGGACACCGATAAGACAACCACTCACACTGCCTCTTGATAATGAGGGGGGTGGATGCTTGGTGTACACTCCCGCTACAACGCAAGGAACCGTGAAGTGGTTAGTGGGCTCATGTATCTTGGCCAACACCTGTGTCCTGCACAGGTGTTATTGGCTCCTCCATTTGGTAGTCAGCTACCTGCATGGTGAGAGGAGGATGCATCTATATGCACTCCTCACCCAGTAAGTAACGGCCATTTTCTGTGATTGTAAATCAATTCCCAAAAGTTAATCCTGATGCTCCCCCTGGATTTGGGAATATGCTAGCCATGATGCTTTGTACTGAAAAAAAAATCTAAAAGTTTGTAAGAGCAACATTTTGAAAGCACTCCATTGTATAGCAATATTCGAAGGCTACAAAAAGTAGCCGCTTTCATCTTTCATTCATAGCTGTAAAGTAGGATCTGCCTAATGCTTTGGTTTTGTGCATATACAGTATGCCTATGAAGTGCTTTGCTTTTATTGTGGCTCACACTCTCCACTCCTTGGCAACTGTCTTGAAGGCTTTTGATATATAAACAATCCTTATCAATGTAGAATGGTGAATTTCAAATTGGTTGCAGTTGGCCTTTTAGCCCTTCCCAGATTGATGACCAGCAATAATTACTTCTCCCAAGCCATGGCTGAGGTCCTTTCTTCTTGGCATGATGTGCTATAGACTGGAACCTGTCAATTAACGTGTGCATTTGATCTATACCAGCTGACTGATAAATATGGTCTTGATGATTGTGGAAGTACCATAGGAAGGGTTACCTCTTTTTTTATCAGCTGTTTTCTGAATATTGGTCCTTTGTTATATGGCACAGAAGGTTATTTGTTTAAAGACATTTGTGAGGATCACCAGTTTATTTTTGCACTAAAAACAGTAATTAAACGAGAGTGTACTTTTGTGCCATGATATCCAACCAAATATGACACTTGAATGTTCTCCTCAGTTGTTACTTATACTGACTCTGATCAGTCTTCCACTTCACCAGTCACATTAGCTTTCATGGGTCTGCTTTTCTGTCACTTAATTAACAAGCGTAATAATTACCCTCTCAGCTGGTCAATCACTGACCATTCTTTTCACTGTTGAGACATATTCAACTGAATCAATGCAAGCTGAAATCGAAGAAGGCTGAGGAGTGTAGGTTAAATAGTGGCATCAGCAACAGATAAGACTAGTCCCTTCTTGGATTTTGGATTTAATAGAAATCAATATACTGTTGTTGGTAGTCTGGCATACCAGTTACTAAGTGAGTCTAGCTTGTCCATCTCTAAGGGCTACAGTGATTGGATTTAGTAGTAGTTGCCCTACTTAGTAGAGTCTTTGAGAGCTTCTTATCTTCACCCTTGCCCTCATGGAGATTTGTACTTGGTTATAAGGAGCCTCCTGGTTATGTCCAGAGAGCAACTGCCGACCAACTGGATAGATAGGAAAAGCATTAGCTGTGGGAAGCTAAGGGTCCATAAGTATAAGTATAAAATCTAAGTATAAAACAAAACGCTAAATGCAGATCAGGTGAATTAAACCAGAATACTGGAGAGGATCTACTGTCTAAGCATGTCAGGCAGCAGCAAAGTCAAGCAATCCAGGATCAGATACCAAGTAGTCAAAGAAAGGGTCAACGGTTAGCTGGATTAAGAATCCAGAACACAATCCACGTGTATAGCACCAGAGCTGCACTTAGGAGAGACAATAACTGACAAAGGCATCCCAGAAAACTTGAGTTATATAACCTAGGTAGATTAGCAACTGCTACATAACTTCTGAGCCTGGAACCAGAGAGGATTGAAAACCCAAGCTAAGCAGTCATATCTGGGTGAGGCCACATAGTAGACTCAAGATTGCAGTAATAGAACAGCAAAGCTGAATAAATCACCAGATTTAGGTGCCTACATGACCATAGGACGGCCACACCCATTGGTCAGAATGGTGACTGCTGTTCGGAACATGGTGAGGTACATTTATACTTACAAAAAGAAAGAAAAAGTCAAGTATTTTAAGAAGAAATTGTTGATTTTTTTCCCATTCTAACACATGCACCGGAGAGTTTTTGTTCAGACCTCTAGAAATATGCTTTCAATTTCAAGGTTCAAGAAAATGATCAGTTCATACATATAGCACACATATACAGTAGGCAAATTACAGCTTCAGTTTTTTTTCATTAGTTCGGTTATTCAAGTAACAAACATGTAAATTGTAGTGTTATAACATTGCATTTGAAAGAATATAATAAAATATGAGATAAAAAGTGCTTTACAAATTCAGACTTCTCTAGAAAGTGTTGAACCTTTCAAACTCTGCCATTCATGCATCTTGCCAGAGATTAGAACATGCCTTCACTCTATTATGTTAGCCTTTTTTACCCCTTCCGGTGTTGGGTTGCAATTTGCTTTAAATCATTTTCCAATGTTTGCCATTTATCTTCTCGTGAACCTCTCAGGAATAGAAGCCCAATTGGCACTTAAATCGCACCTAGATGACATCTAAATATCTTACAAAAATGTAAAGAACATTCTAGGCTTTTATGAAAAGTTCACAAGGAAAGGAGATATGGATGAGTTTATTGCTTTGGCAAACCATAGACTGATAAAAGCAATATTTATTAAAGCAGAAAGAAATTATTGCCTTCTTCTTGGCAGGTTTCATGTTTGGATTGGACACAAACTTCAAATTTGACCAAGGATAACATCTGCATTGAGTTTGTATGTTCTCCCTGTGTTTTAAAGGGGTTGTCCCGCGGCAGCAAGTGGGTCTATACACTTCTGTATGGCCATATTAATGCACTTTGTAATGTACATTGTGCATTAATTATGAGCCATACAGAAGTTATCAAAAGTTTTATACTTACCTGCTCCGTTGCTGGCGTCCTCGTCTCCATGGTGCCGACTAATTTTCGGCCTCCGATGGCCAAATTAGCCGCGCTTGCGCAGTCCGGGTCTTCTGCTGTCTTCAATGGGGCCGCTCGTGCAGAATGCCGGCTCCGTGTAGCTCCGCCCCGTCACGTGCCGATTCCAGCCAATCAGGAGGCTGGAATCGGCAATGGACCGCACAGAAGAGCTGCGGTCCACGGAGGGAGCAGACCCCGGCGGCCATCTTCAGCAGGTGAGTATGAAGACGCCGGACCGCCGGGATTCAGGTAAGCACTCTCCGGTTTGTTTTTTTAACCCCTGCATCGGGGTTGTCTCGCGCTGAACGGGGGGGGGGGGGGGGTTAAAAAAAAAAAAAAACCCGTTTCGGCGCGGGACAACCCCTTTAAGTTAATGTTCTTCTCCTCCAGAGAAGGAAGAAGAAGCATGGTGGCTCAGTAGTTAGTATTGCTACCTTGCAGCGCTGGAGTCCAGGGTTCAAACTTGACCAAGGACAACATCTGCATGGAGTTTGTATGTTCTCCCTGTATTTTAAGTTCTTGATCTTCTCCCCCAGAGAAGGCAGAAGAAGCATGGTGGCTCAGTAGTTAGTATTGTTACCTTGCAGCGCTGGAGTCCTGGGTTCAAACTTGACCAAGGACAACATCTGCATGGAGTTTGTATGTTCTCCCTGTGTTTGTGTGGGTTTCTTCTTCACAATAATCACCTTTATTTATATAGTGCATACATTTATTAAGGAAATGGAAGAAGAAGAAGAGGCACTCAATGTTTAGCACTGTTGCCTTGTAGTCCTGGGGTCCTAGGTTCAAATCTGACCAAGGGCAACATCTGCATGGAATTAAATAAAGGTGATTATTAAACACAGGGAAAACATACAACACTCTGCAGATATTGTCAAAGCAACAATATAACGATTGAGCCACAGAAGAAGAACCACCACCATGCCGGGATCATTATTATTGGTGAAGGTTAAGTTCAAACTAATTTGGACTGAACTGAAATTCAGCGAACTGGCCAAACCAAACTTTTCAAAACTTCACTCATCTCTACACATGTGCATAAACCACAGAGCCATACTACCGTGCTCATTGACTTCTGTGGGGTTGTAACTCTGTATGATTCCAAATTTTTACAAACCTATATGGGAAAATACATCCATAAAAGAGTGCAATATGGTGGCTCTGTGAAAACAAAGGCATTGTAAAAGGTACTGAGTATATCACTAATATAGAAAATAACTACTGTGTATACAGGGCCTGTTCTAGTGGTATGCAACTTGCAGTTGAACAGGCTGTGTGAGCTTCTTGGCACCTCTGATGGCCCAGCACTCAAGCCTTACAATGGCTACAAAGCTTAAAGAGATTGTACCAGAATTTCAAGATAACTTGCTGATCGGTGGGGGCCTCCCAGCTGAGAACCCCACCAATCTCAAGAACAGTGGTCCAATGTCCCATGTCCTCCTCACTGATGAAATACTGCACCCCCTGCAGTGAGGAGAAGACTGAATGAAGTGATGGTCATACAAGCACATCAGCACTTCATTCCCTTTCAATAGGACTGCCATCACCCACATTGAAATGAATGGAGCGCTAACCGCGCATGTCAGAGTGACATCACTGTGAGTGGAGAAGCATGTCCCGATGAGGCCCTCAACGATCAGCAAGTCATCCCCTATCCTGTGGATAGAGGATAACTAGTCCTGCTACAACCCTTGAAATTGTATAGCAATGTTAGTTCATAGAGCTAATGATTAATAATCAAAAAGGGCAAAAACAAAGCAACGGAGGGGTGCCTGCCTTTCTTTAGTTGCATCACATGAATCTCTGTACGAGGTAGTTGAAAGGTTTTAAAATGTCCGGAGAAATTGAGACCATCTGGAGAGGTATTACATGCACAATCATCTCAGGATAGCACTTATTTTGAAGTCAGAAGTCTACACTTAATGGTCACAGCAGGTTTCAGTATGGTAAATTAAAGCCTCGAGTCCATGTAGATGGGGATGGTTTGAATCATTGACTGCACTTTTACTTTGTATCGTAGATCCTTTTCCACACATTACATCAATCAATCTAAAATCAGAACAGATACAGCAAAGACAATAGACTGCAGTGACGGCACACCTGTAAACTGGATGCATCCCATCACGACTGTCAGGCACTTAATGCACATATGGGCTTAGTTACGAATCATTGTATTTTATCATGTCCCAGCCACATTTCTTAATAGGCTCTATATATCATGAATGTTGGACAGCTAGAACTAAATCCCTTAACATATCTGCGTCCTGGAAATATCATTATATATTGCAGAAGTGCAAAGAAAGTCAAAACTTTCAACATTTTGCTTTTATTCTAATAATACTTGATGTTACATAATGTCAAGACGGAATTCAATGTTCATAAGAAAAAAAAAATTACATTACATGAATACCGATCCCCTCCTCTTCTGTTCCAGCATGCTACATTTCTTAATGGGATTATTAAAAATATCATAATTGAATTTTTTCTTTCATGCTCCTTCATGCATCCTTCTAACCAATGTTACGGTAAATGAACAGTACAATTTTCTGCATTTATGATTAAGAGTTTCAAATAAGACTTTGTCAGTTTCTGCAAAACTTTATAACTATTTTTATACTTTTTTGTATATTGTTTCCTTGCATGAAACAGTTTCCATTAAGTACCTACATAATGACTGGACTACTTTTTACCCCATATGGAAGGCGAATGTGCCACTTCATTGGCTAGAAGTTTTAATGAATACTCAAGTGATTTCTCCATTATTTTTGATGTCGCAAATAAAAAAATTTATATCCATACTTTTGCGTAAATATTTTTATTCATATAGGTAAAAATTGCAGTTTTTACCTGTATGACGAAAAACAATTACAGTTTTTGAATTTTCACCTTTAAAAGCATCGGTCAGTTAAAGGAGTTGTGCCAGGATTCAGGACTTTCAGATCTCTTGGGTTCTGACCACTGGGACTTCCACTAATACCTAGAGTGGATTTTCCAAAGACCACCAAATGAATGTAGCAGTAGTCACACATGTGCACTTCTCTTTTATCCATTCCAATGGAACTGCCAGAAAACAGGTGACTTCAAGCAAATAGCTATCTCCAATGGTCCCATTAAAACGAATGGAGCTTTGTTATTAGGATTCAAGGTGTCAGACTCCCAGCAGTCTAAAAGTTATTGTATATCCCGTGACACAACTCCTTTAACTGCTTAAAGATGCGGGCCTTTTTTTTTAAATTTTTGTTTTTTCCTCCCCACTTTTTTAAAAATCATAACTGTTGTATTTATCCATCCGCGTAGGTGTCTGAAGGCTTTTTTTTTTTGCGGGACGAGTTGTATTTTTCAATGGTACTATTATGTACTGAAAAACTTTCAAAAAATTCTAAGTGGAGTTTAATGGAAAAAAAAAAATTCTGCCATCTTTAGGAGGAGTCTTGTTTCTACGGTATATACACTGTAGCAAAAGGGACTTGATAACTTTATTCTATGGCTCAGTATGATTACTACTAGAGATGAGTGAGTATATTTGCTAAGGGCAATTGCTCGCGACAAAAGGTTTGTGTGCCGGCTCGGGGGAGCGGTGAGTAGCGGCAGTCAGCAGGAGGGAGCAGGGGGGAGGGAGCGAGAAAGAGATCTCCCCTCCGTTCCTCCGCGCTCTCCCCCGCCGCTCCCTGCCTGCCGCCGGCACCCGAACCTTTTGTCTCAAGCGGGCAGGTACTCGCTAAGGGCAATGCTCGCTCGAGCAATTGCCCTTAGCGAGTATACTCGCTTATCGCTAATTACTACCATACCAATTTTATATAGCCTTGTTTTTGCTGTGCTACTTTTAAAAAATAAAATATGTTTGGGAAAAAAAATATTTCCTGCCGCCAATCTCATTGCTTGGGGACCTTTTTGGGACTCCCAAACTCTGATCAAGGCATTTAAATGATGCTTTCGGCATTCAAAGAGTTAACATCTGAGATCAGCGGGAGTGCTGATCACAGCTGTTGCTGGCGGATGTCAACTGTAAGAAACAGCCAGTACCTGCATTGTATGGATCGGGATCGACATCCAATCCCGGTCCATATAAACTATAAACCTTCAAGACGCAACTGTACGTCATGGGGCATTAAGGCATTAAAGAGGTTAATATGGCAGTAGGATACAATATGTGGATTAAGGGAATATTGGAAGAGAAATTTACACAAAACATATATTGTGTTAGGTATTTTTACACAGGACAACTATTGGGCGCTTAAAGGGGTTGTCCATGCACTTTGTAATGTACACAGTGCATTAAATATGAGCCATACAGAAGTTATTCACTTACCTGTTCCGTTGCTAGCGTCCCCGTCTCCATGGTGCCGTCTAATTTCAGCGTCTAATCGCCCGATTAGACGCGCTTGCGCAGTCCGGTCTTCTCCCTTCCGAATGGGGCCGCTCGTGCCGGAGAGCTGCTCCTTGTAGCTCCGCCCCGTCACGTGTGCCGATTCCAGCCAATCAGGAGGCTGGAATTGGCAATGGAGCGCACAGAGCCCACGGTGCACCATGGGAGAAGACCCACGGTGCATCGTGGGTGAAGATCCCGGCGGCCATCTTACTAAGGTAAGTAAGAAGTCGCGGGAGCGCGGGGATTCGGGTAAGTACTGGACGTTTTTTTTTTTTTTACCCCTGCATCAGGTTTGTCTCGCGCCGAACGGGGGGCCTATTGAATATAAAAAAAAAAACGTTTCGGCGCGGGACAACCCCTTTAAGTGTCTGACAGCTATCCCGAAGATTATCACTCCTGTGCTTTAGTTGTGCTAAAAACCATGCAATTTCGACAAGTGAGCAAATCATTGTGCCATGTCCTCAGACCCTGCACTAGATGTAACACAGGGGGGCAGATTAACAAACTTATCTAATGCATAGACAATGTAAAGTTATGATGTGCTCCAAGTATGCGCCAAATCCACCACAGTGTCGTTCACTGTTTTAAAGATGTGGTATGTTTTTGCCAAAGTTAGACTCAGTTTCTTTCTTTACCCCAACTTTTGGTAGTATACTTTAGACCAGTTTTTTACACCTTCGAACTGATGGACACCTGTAGTAAATCTGGCTCATTTTATGACTTGGCATATTTGCATCCCCTTTTCTAGA
Source organism: Eleutherodactylus coqui (assembly GCF_035609145.1). Classification (NCBI taxonomy): domain Eukaryota; kingdom Metazoa; phylum Chordata; class Amphibia; order Anura; family Eleutherodactylidae; genus Eleutherodactylus; species Eleutherodactylus coqui. Next base: position 146,638,406 of record NC_089845.1, on the reverse strand, counting down.
CACTTTTGAAAAGTGTCTCGCAAAGCACAAGCATTGGCTCTTTTTGCAGCAAATCATTAACAAATTTGTCTAAAATGATATGGTGGCAGTTACTGGGTGCGAGACCCTGGACAATCGACTGTTCATACCAGGAGCTGCCTCCTGAAAGGGGTTGTGTTGGATGGAACAAACACTTTAAGGTCTAAAATAGGCTGTTCCATAAGTGGTTAAATCTAATCAAATGGTACTGTTGCTGACATAGTTATATGATGTCTAAACCGTTTTCTGCAAAGATCTTACAAAATAGGCTTTCACCATTAATTACGCCTAATCTGCCAACTGTATTGACTTCTTGCTGTTACATTTACATTTTTAGCAAGGGATGAGAATACCAGCAACATTGAAGATATACAGCATTGTACAAAAAACTTTAGGCAACTGTGGGAAAAATGCTGCAAAGTAAAAATGCTTTAAAAAAAAGAAGTGTTAATAATTTATTTTTGTGAATGAAAAAATACAAAGTGAATGAACAAAAGATACATCTAGATCAAATCAATATTTGGAGTGACCGGCCTTTGTATTCACAACAGCATCAATTCTTCTAGGAAAAAACTTGCACAAAGTAAGGGATTTTGTTAGATTATAGTCAGAGGTATGATTGACCAGTTATACCAAATAGGTGATAATGATTATCATTTTCATACATAGGTTGAAATACAGTCATTAACTGGAACAGAAATAGCTATGTTGGAGGCTTAAAACTAGGTGAGGAACAGTCAAAGTCAGTTACAAAGGTGAGGTTTTGGAAGACAGTTTCACGTCACTGGTCATACATCACAATAAGACTGAGCACAGCAACAAGATAGTTGTACTGCATTAGGAAGGTGTCTCCCAGGCAAATATTTCAAAGCAGACTGAGTTTTCAAGATGTGCTGTTAGAGCTCTTTTGAAGAAGCACAAAGAAAAGGGAAACGTTGAGGACTGAAGATGCAGTGGTCAGCCAAGGAAACTTAGTGAAGCAGATTAAAGACACATCAAGATTGCTTCCTTTCAAAATCAGAAAATGTCCAGCAGTTCCATCAGCTCAGAACTAGTAGAAACCAGTGGGACCCAGGTACACCCATCTATAGGGTGGGAATTAGAGGGAGAAAGAGGGGAAATTGCTGAGGGCCTGCATCCCCAAAGGGGCCCTTAACTTCAGTACCGCTGCTCAGCTGCCCATCTATGGTAACAAGTGGGTGTACTGCTCATAGCAGTGAGGGATTCTGTCTGTCCATTCATTACTAGCACACCATGCTGCGCTGCTGTCATAGCGCGGCTGTGCGTATTCACATATCTGATTACTCCTCCTGCTCTCTATCTCTGCTGTCTGCTCTGAAGTGGCAGTGACGGAGAGCAGGAGGAGGGTATGTGAATACACAATGCTGCGCTGTGACAACAACTCAGTGCAATGGGGCAGTAAGAACTGAAAAACTGTTCTGTATTCCCTGCCCATAGTGACCGTAGAATTGCAACATAGAAGAACCCTGTGTATGGTGGGATAGAGCTGAAGGAGAACCCCTTGCTGTAGTTTGACTGTGAGTTGTAGATAGCTAGATGTTGGTGATAGTTAGAACCCTGCTAGGAGCTGACATTTAGATACTATCTAAGAACACAGGGAAGGGGCACTGTTACTCTTGTTGTGAGCACTGATAGGTATTTATTACTTTGTAGGGGCACTATTACTGTGTGTGTGTACATTGGAAGTAGTGGCAGGTTGGGGAGAGTGTGCAGACACAAATTGTAGCTAAACGCTTACATGGCGGTCTGAGCCCAGGTAGAGAAAAGAAGTGAAACCGAAGGACACCTATCAGTGGAGATGTCACCTGTGATCACCGGAGGTAAATACAATGTAATTACTATCACTATGTAGAACTGATATCCAACTATTATACAGTGACTATACTATGGTAACATTATTTAAAGGGGTTGTCCCGCGCCGAAACGGGGTTTTCTTTTTTTTCAATAGCCCCCCCCGTTCGGCGCGAGACAAACCCGATGCAGGGGTTTAAAAAAAAAACGGATAGTACTTACCCGAATCCCCGCGCTCCGGTGACTTCTTACTTACCTTGCGAAGATGGCCGCCGGGATCTTCACCCACGGTGGACCGCAGGTCTTCTCCCATGGTGCACCGTGGGCTCTGTGCGTTCCATTGCCGATTCCAGCCTCCTGATTGGCTGGAATCGGCAAACGTGACGGGGCAGAGCTACGAGGACCAGCTCTCCGGCACGAGCGGCCCCATTCAGAAGGGAGAAGACCGGACTGCGCAACCGCGTCTAATCGGGCGATTAGACGCTGAAATTAGACGGCTCCATGGAGACGAGGACGCCAGCAACCGAACAGGTAAGTGAATAACTTCTGTATGGCTCATAATTAATGCACAATGTACATTACAAAGTGCATTAATATGGCCATACAGAAGTGCTGAACCCCACTTGCTTTCGCGGGACAACCCCTTTAAGGGTATATCAGAGCTGAGCTACTATATCTAAACCCTAAATGTTGCCTCTGATATATTTTTGGGGGAGAAGATGCAAAATATATGTCTAAGGCCTCATGTCCACGGGGAAAGTCAGCCCCGCGGACATGAGCGCTAGAAAGAAGAATAAACTTACCTCTCGCACGCTCCGGATCTTCCCTTCGCCACGGCGTCATGTTCTCTGCGTCGCAGCCGGATCTTCTTTCTGCGGCCCAGCGGATGCGCCGTCCCGAAGAAAAAAGATCCGGCCGCGACGGAGAGAAGATGGAGCCGCGGCGAAGGGAAGAACCAGAGCAGGTGAGTAAATTCCGAATTTTGTTTCCCACGGATCCGGACAGCTTCCATAGGCTTCAATAGAAGCCTGCGGGAGCCGTCCCTGCGGGAGACCCGCACGAAAATGGAGCATGGTCCAGATTTTTTCATGCTCCATTTTTTTTTAAATCACTTTTATTGACCATCCGCGGGTATTTATCTACCCGCGGGTGGTCAATGCATCCCTATGGGGTGCGGATCCGCGGGCAGGAGAAGAGTTAAAATCCGCTGCAGATTTTAATTCTTCTTTTGCCCGTGAACATGAGGCCTAAGGGATTTTTCCCGTGATCTTTTAAGACATTAGTAATGACAGTGTTGCATCAATGGGTTTTTCCTGAAAAAAAAAAGATCTTATGGTTAAGGAATGGTATGAAAAAAGAGAAATACTCACCTCCTTAATGCCTACCCCCACTTTTGCACAGCCAACCCTCGTCCCAGAATCTTCTTCATAGTCGTGAGACGTTCACTATTCACATTACTGATGCGACCAATTACTGGTTTCAGTGGTGATAGTGATGCAATGAACAGTACAGGGCCACTGGGGCCTGTGATTGGCTGCAGCAGTCACATGAACAACGAACAGCACATGACCACTTCAGCAGCTTCTGGGATTGGAGCAGAGGGTACTGGGGCGCCTGCGCTGGGGGCTGTTTAAGAGATGCATTGAGTATTGCTTGTTCGTCTTTTATTTTACATCATTCCCTACCCATATTTTTTTCCTGGAAAACCTCTTTAAGAGACTTCATAATGTAGCAGAAAATTCCAGACTGTATCCTGATGACCATTGTTCAGCATCAGGAGGTAGTACAGCAGCTGTGGTGCACACAACATCCTGAACCTAAACAGAATGAGGACACTGTATAGCAAGTCATCCTCAACAGTCATCCTCAAGTCATCCTCAACAGACAGGCTCAACACACTCCTATGGTTACCTAGTAGCCTCATTATTTCAGAATCTGGGGCCCCACTTTTAATTTTGCCCAGGGCCACACTTTGCCAGAACTGACCCTGCCCATCTACTATTAGAAGAAGTCTAGCCAGAAGTGACCTTCATGGAAAAACTGCAGCCAAAAAAACCATACCTTCCACACAGTAAAAAGACCAAGTGACTTAAAGGGGTTGTCTCGCGAAAGCAAGTGGGGTTAAAGGGGTTGTCCCGCGGCAGCAAGTGGGTCTATACACTTCTGTATGGCCATATTAATGCACTTTGTAATGTACATTGTGCATTAATTATGAGCCATACAGAAGTTATCAAAAGTTTTATACTTACCTGCTCCGTTGCTGGCGTCCTCGTCTCCATGGTGCCGACTAATTTTCGGCCTCCGATGGCCAAATTAGCCGCGCTTGCGCAGTCCGGGTCTTCTGCTCTCTTCAATGGGGCCGCTCGTGCAGAATGCCGGCTCCGTGTAGCTCCGCCCCGTCACGTGCCGATTCCAGCCAATCAGGAGGCTGGAATCGGCAATGGACCGCACAGAAGAGCTGCGGTCCACGGAGGGAGCAGACCCCGGCGGCCATCTTCAGCAGGTGAGTATGAAGACGCCGGACCGCCGGGATTCAGGTAAGCACTCTCCGGTTTGTTTTTTTAACCCCTGCATCGGGGTTGTCTCGCGCCGAACGGGGGGGGGGGGTTAAAAAAAAAAAAAAACCCGTTTCGGCGCGGGACAACCTCTTTAAGCACTTCTGTATGGCCATATTAATGCACTTTGTAATATACATCGTGCATTAAATATGAGCCATACAGAAGTTATTCACTTACCTGCTCCGTTGCTGGCGTCCCCATTGCCATGGCTCCAGCCAATCAGAGGCTGTAATCGGCACATGTGACGGGGGCGGAGCTTCGCGATGACGCGTACAGGGGGCGGAGCCAAAATGCCGGTGATGCCGAGCCGAATGGAGAAGATAGATCTGCGCAAGCGCGTCTAAAAAAGCAAGAAGACACCGAAGTTAGACGGAGCCATGGCAACGGGGACGCCAGCAACGGAGCAGGTAAGTGAATAACTTCTGTATGGCTCATATTTAATGCACGATGTATATTACAAAGTGCATTAATATGGCCATACCGAAGTGCTTAACCCCACTTGCTTTCGCGAGACAACCCCTTTAAAGGGGTTTTGTCATTAAAAAAAAAAAATTATCTAAACGTACCTATTCCTTCCCTGTCTGTCTCCTTATCACATCTTCTCCTGGTTGAGCTTCTCCAGTGCCCCAAATCACTGCAGGCTGGGCCCAGCTTGTTATGAAGGCTGCTCATCACAAACTCCTTCCGGCTGGGTCAGTGAAGGTCACATTCCTGTGCTGTAGCTTCACTGCCTAAGAAGGAATTGTAATCTATTTCAGAGACAGCTCACATGAGCAATCTCTGAAGAAGATAGGCAGTCCTCCTGCTGGCCTGTGAGCTGTGATGTAAAGTACATTGGCAGACTGTCAACCTAATGTACGTAACCTCATGTTACGGCACTCTGCCCCCCGAGCGCCAGTTGGGGTGCCCTGATCTCCTGCACCCCACTGTCCCTGCCTACTTGCCTCGGCCCTGGCTAACCCCAGGCGGACAACTGGGCGGCAGTCCCTGCACTGGCTAGGGACCTGGCGACTGCCTAGCTGGAACTACTAACAGGGGACAGAGTGCCGACAGAAGAGGCAGGTGTAACAAACCAACAAAACTTACATGTACAAGCAAGGCTGGAGATGGAGCTCACAGGCAGAAAGACAGGACCCGAATAGCAACTAGTGCTGACTGGGACAGACCAGACTAGGGGCTAACAGGACCAACAGAAACAGGCTGAGAAAGGATAGCAGGGCTGACAGACAACTAGGGACTGGCTGAGGTAAACTGCAGACAGACTGACTAGCTGAAAGCAGAACCAATAACTGGCAGTGAGCTCACATCACTGCCAGTCTCTTAACCACAAGGTTCCGCCCCCGGGCGGAGAGTGGGAGGAGGCAACTCCACCCACTGCTGTATAAGACGAACGGAGGAGTGCGGGCGGCACCCTACGGGTGGACACGCCCATGCCGCCGCCCACCGGCCGTCCCAAGCTGCTGGGATAACCTCGACACAGGGCTCCAGGCTGCTGGAGCCGACGCCGGAGCGACGCGCGCCGACCGCGGGATCCCGTGCCGCGCTGTATGGTAACACCTCACAGGAAGGAGAATAATCAGGCAGCTGGAGGTGAAGTGACCCCCTGGACTGCAGGAGACAGGAGAAGATAAGGGAGGTGAAGATCTGGTAAGTAGACTGATGGGGGAGGAATAGATAAGTAGAGCATTTTTCTTTTTTAGTGACAGAACCCCTTTAACTATGCACGAGAAAATAGGTACTGGAGTGTGGAAAAATGGCAGCAGGTACTCTATACTGATGAGTCATAATTTGAAATATTTGGCTGTAACAGAAGGCAGTTTGTTTGCCAAAGGCTAAAGAGCGGTACAATAATAAGTGTCTGCAGACAACAGTGAAGCACGGTGGAGGGTCTTTCCAAGTCTGGGGCTGCATTTTAGCAAATTGAGTTGGGGATTTAATCAGGATTAATGATGTCCTCAATGCTGAGAAATACGGACAGATATTCATACATCATGCAATGGTGGTGTTTCATTGGCTACAAATTTATTCTGCAACAGGACAACGACCCCAAACATCCAGCCAATGGAATTATTGACTATCTTCAGCATAAAGAAGAAAAAGGAGTCCTGGAAGTGATGATATGGCCCCAACAAAGCCTTGATCTCATCATCATCCAGTCTGTCTGGGACTACAAGGAGAGACAGAAGGATCTAAGCAAGCCTACAACCACAGAAGATCTGTGTTTAGTTCTTCCAGATCTGTGGAACAACCTCCCTATCAAGTTCCTTCAAAAACTGTGTACAGGTGTACCTAGAAGAACTGTTGCTGTTCTGAAAGCAAAGAGTGGTCACGCCAAATATTGATGTGATTTTACTTTTTTTTTTTTACACCTGCCTAAAACTTTTGCACAGTACTGAATATACACTATATGGACAAAAGTATTTGGACACTGCAGAAAATCAGCAAATCTCCAAATACTGAGTTTGCTGAACGGAATGCTGAGAAGGGCATGGGTAAAATAAAAAGCTGCTCATTTTGTAATAAGTATTCATTCATCCGATCGAGCACTTGTGGGACGAACTGGAGCGACGGGTACGACACGCCACCCACGCCCATCCTCACAACAATCTCTTCTCACAGCCTTGCAAGAGGAATGGCGAGCTACTCCTGCCCAGACTTAGGCCGCCTGCACACGAGCGGAAATCCCGCCGCGGGATTTCCCGCGGGATTTCCGCCGCTGAAAGTTTGCATAGGAGTGCATTAAAATACGCACTCCTATGCAGACGGCCGCGGTTTGGCCGCGCGAAATCTCGCGCGGCAAACAAACCCCGGCATGTCCTAATTTTCTGCGGGGCACGCACTCACCCAGCCGCCGGCTCCGGTCTGCGCATGCGCCGGCTGCGCGGCAGCCGGCACTTGAAAGAGCCGGGGCCGCCAGGCGCGGGTGAGTACGCGTTCGTCCCTGCAGGCTCTCGGGTCGGATCGCGCGGCGAGAATTCTCGCTGCCGGATCCGACCCGCTCGTCTGCAGGCGGCCTAACAGAGAACTTGTGGAAAGTATTTCTCAACATGCTGCCGCTGTAATACAAGCAAAAGGAGGGCCGACACGTCACTAAATAGGATAATAAAGCACTTTTTTTGAAAAACATGCAGCATCCAAATACGTTTGTCCATATAGTGTATAATGTACACAAAAAATGATACTAAAAATTGAGGCAAACTTAAATTAGGAAAATGACAGTGATTCCGTTTTAGGAGAAGCCACCATAATAAGGTATTGACACCCATGTAGAGGATCTTTTTGGAATATGAAGAACACTGTCTGTTTATCGAGTCTGATTTGGGGATGTATTCAATCCATTTTTAAATGACAGTGTAAATATTAAGTAGCAATTTTTCTTCATGTCATTCTGCTGCAGAGAAATGCCCGTCAAGATCATAAATCTTAAAAGCTATTTAAAAATAAAATTGCAGTTTGAGCGCTAAATCAATAACAGCATATATAAGAAACAACTCCATCTATTATTCATATCTGATTAAACAGGGATTTTTGCTTAGCAGATTTGGCCCATTATTTTTGGACAATGCAATAATGTCCATTAAATAGGTTAAGGTTGCGTGCCATGAAGTGAGATCTGACAGATAACATGTTTAGCATTAAATATACAATGATTTAACAAGCTTTCATGTCATACTCAATGCTTAAGAAAGTCTTGGACACATAAATTGAGATATTACTACACTACCCTGAGAATGAACAGTCAATGACTGCTTAGGTTCATTTTACTAATGCATTGCTACTACTGACATCAAGCAGTTGGCTAAATACAATGGCAAATAATGTTCTCTTGATCATCAATGGGCACGAAGTAACATGTTGTTTGGTAATAATAATATCTTGGCCTTGTGTTTTCCTAATATCATCAGATCTGGAAATCTCTGAATGTGCATTTACAGTATATTGTCTGTGAACTAGGCTGGACAGACATCTGTCTTGGATGATTTAGTGATCCTGCATTGAGCAGGGGGTTGGACCTGATGACCCTGGAGGTCCCGTCTAACTCTATGATTCTAACTATTGACCCATGAGATTCGATCACAATAATGCACATGATCAAGTCTTTGACTATCTACATGTAATTTCAGATTTAGGATGGTTTCCCATGCAGTGTCCGAGGAGTGGGCCACGGCCTAGGAGACAGCGGGGTAGAGTTTTGGCCCTGTCATTGTGGCTCTACCGTCTCCCACCCGGAAGGTAACCGGTGACACATTGAAGGGGCCGAGGGCAGGCTATTAAACAGGGGAACCTAATGAGGGATTACCTTAGTCCTTTGTGTTACGCATGATGCCACCGTTCCATCCTCTGCGGTGAATCCAGTTGTTGGTAATAAAGAGTCCACACAAAGGGATTTAACTTTCTGAGCCAAACCGGAAACAGTCGGTGAAGCTTGTTTACTTGAAAATAACTTGATTACAATCCAACAATACACGCTAGCATTAGAACAGTGCAAAAACTGAAGACGGCGTGACAGGAAGGATTCACGGGAGGTCAGGAGAAACCACAGTCCTGTTATCTGTAGGTCCTGATCCCGGCGACACTCCTCTCTTCTCTAACCCTCTAATGGTCAACACTCACATTTAGGAAAAGGTACACTGCATGGCAGCTCCTCATTCTCTCTCTCTCTCTTAGCATTGAAGGGGTACTCTCACATCTCCTGGATACAGCAAGCCCAGGGCAGGCTGTAGATTCCTTTCAGCCTGTTCAATTCTGGGCCCTACAAGCTGAAGGTGCCGGTGTGGTCCTCTTGCAGATCCAGTAAAGAACTCAACAACACTCTCAACTCAACTTTCCTCTCCTCTCTTATTCACCTTGCATCCACATATATATGACAAGGTCACATGACAAACAAACAGATACATTTTCCAGTCAGCTCACATACCAGACAGTTAACTCTTTCAATGCTGCAGCTATGCAATGCACATTAATCATGCAACACAGAAGACACTGGCTTTACATACACAAATGCATGCATACTATTATGGAGGGGACCTATTGTTCTGGGCCACTATATCCACTAGCAGACAGCCTATACCAGGACGATGACGACTGCAATATACACTATATGGACAAAAGTATTTGGACACTGCATGTTTTTCAGCAAATATGCAAATAGTGAGTTTGCCGAACGGTATGCTGGGAAGGGCATGGGTAGAATAAAAAGGCGCTCATTTTGTAATAACTATTCATTCATCCGATCGAGCACTTGTGGGACGAACTGGAGCAACGGGATAGTGTGTGTATATATATATATCTTCATGTTTAGAAAAATAAATTAGAATTAGGAATAATAGTTATAATGCGAAGGCGTCAGCTATGTCAAGTGGGACATAAGAGTGGGATGGCAGACTACTTTTCCATGGCCTACCCTATAGATGCTATGGTGATGATGAGTGAGTGGGAGGCATAGAGTGTAGTTACATAATATGTACACATGAGGGCAGAGCTGTTTTGATTTCAAACTACACCACATCACACTAAGATGAGTATATATATATATATATATATATATATATATATGATTCCTGAATTTTAAAAGGAATGAGATAGACTGCGTTCCAGGAGAGTTGACTTGACATAGCTGATGCCTTTGCATTATAACTATTATTCCTAATTTTACTAGATAGTAAAGGCCCATTTAAACACAATGATTATCACAGAAAATTCGCTCACAAGCCATCTTTTGAGCGATAATAAGACCCCCAGTTTTTCTTAAAAAACAATGTCTATTTTCTTTGGACATTTGCTCTCCCACTTATGGAGTCAGGCGAGTCTTGTAATTAAAATACTATGTTCAATTGACATCCGTCTCTCACCAGAATTGATTTAACTTTGAGTCCGTACCTCAAATTTTAGACCGAAGGTACATGACCTTGCGACCTGGGTGCTGTGAAAGCAAAATTCTTTGACAGTGCTGAAAGCTGACAAATTATTAATTCTGAAACACTGGTGTTCTCAAATGCCCCCTACTGTCCAACAGTGGTGCGAAAAAATAGACCAAGTTTACAGATTTGAGGAACTGTTTGCATGGGAAAATAACACCAGGAGGCGCTTCATTTCTGTCTGAGGCCACAATCAACCACTTTCTCTAATAACTCTACTCACCTCTGTCGTGGATTTCCTTTGAGGGTCCACGGCTTGATTAATAGGAATGTTTGCACCCTTCCAAATTAAAGGGGTTGTCTCGTGGCAGCAAGTGGGGTCATACACTTCTGTATGGCCATATTAATGCACTTTGTAATGTACATCGTGCATTAAATATGAGCCATACAGAAGTTATTCACTTACCTGCTCCGTTGCTAGCGTTCCTGTCGCCATGGATCCGTCTAAATTCGCTGTCTTCTGGCGTTTTTAGACGCGCTTGCGCAGTCCGGTCTTCTGCCTTGTGAATGGGGCCGCTCGTGCCGGAGAGCTGGTCCCGCGTCGTCATCGTAGCTCCGCCCCATCACGTGTGCCGATTCCAGCCAATCAGGAGGCTGGAATCGGCAATGGACCGCACAGAGACCACGGTGCACCATGGGAGAAGACCCGTGGTGCATCGTGGGTGAAGATCCCGGCGGCCATCTTGGAGAAGGAAGAAAGAAGTCGTCGCAGAGCGGGGATACGGGTAAGTAATATATCTTCTTTTTTTTTAACCCATCCTTTGGGTTTGTCTCGCGCCGAACGGGGGGCCTATTGAAAAAAAAAAAAACCTCGTTTCGGCGCGAGACAACCCCTTTAATGTTATGAGACTGTGCGCACAGCCTGAAGCAATCACACTGACACAAGTTCAGCATATGAAAACTTCCTCCTTTCTGCTTTATTTGTGGGCACGTAGCCTCTTTTATAAAGTTTAACATATCTGCCCTTTAGGGCAGACCAAAGGTTACATAGATACAACATATTATCTGATTATTGGATAAGTGTCTTCCTTTATCCGATCATCTGTTATTGCCTGTCACGTGGTAGCAGTCCGGAGAGGGCAGGACGAGACGAGTGGGTTGTCTTGGACACCACATGTGGATGCTCCGATATGATTGGAGGTTACGGCTTGCACTATTATTAGTATAAATTTCCCATATTATTTGCATAAGTTTCCCGTAAAAGTGGTAATGCTTCAGACTGCGGTTATTTATGTCTGATTTTTACTTCTCCTAGAGTTACAAGAAATCGGGAGATAGAGCGTTCTTGCTAAATGCTAGCTTCTGTTTACATCTATAAGAGTTTAGAGAATAGAAGTTTCATTATCTATATATAAGGAAGTGGATATATTGGATACATGAAAGAATATATATATATCTATATTTGTAGAAAAACAAACAACAATGGAAAAGTATTGTCATTGGTATACAGAATGCATAACATATAAAAACAGGTCCACTGTCCACTACATATAAAATGTATGTCCACTGTCCCGAAAATCTAGATATGGCGGATATCCACTACACCTCATCACGGAGCTAATCTTGGAACTTGTGGACTCCTCCTCCTTCCCACCATTTTAGCAGTTTTTATGTCCTTCTTTTACAGGCAAATAAGCAGAATTAACTTCAAGGTATGTGCTGTCAACTTCTCTATTTGTTGTCCTCTGGACATCGGTTTACAAAATGTTTGTAATATTTTGAAGGGTGTATGTCTAGTACCTAACGTTTAATGCTCACTTTTTCTGTCACTTATTAGGTTCCATTTTTGGTAGACCCCATGTTGAATGCTTCAAGCTTTTTCTATTACTGAATATAAAAAATTTCAATAAAAGCAGACAAAAAAGCTGCCACAAAAAATGCTACATTTCTCCAAAAAGCGTTGTGTGTGAAACCATCCTTAGGCAACCTTCACACTGGCGTGAAAATCGCGCAAAATTTGTGTATTGCGAGACGCACAAATATGAACCCCATTCTTTTGAACGGTGCCATATACATTAGTGATGTTTTCCTGCGTGGCACCGCAACCCGATGCTATGTGGGAAACACATCGCAGCATGTACTATCTTTCTGCGAGATTGCCCATTGTTTTCAATGAGGCTGGCAGCAGCAGCGTTGGCCCCATTGAAAGCAATGGGAGAACTCCGCGATCCTTGTCACAGCCACGGCAGGGATTCCCTTCATCCCTGCAGTGATGAGAGGCTGTTTTTACATGAAATGCCTCGCATTCACATGGTGGCAAGTGCGATATGGGGGCGGGATTCTCAGCCCAATATCTCACTCGCCTGTGTGAAGGAGTCCTTAAAACAAATTACTATCTTACTCTACTAATAGAAGTCTCTTTAGAACATCTCTATTAGAAGACTATGTGTCTGGTCAGTAAAATTCTGAGAAAGATTTTCAACCTACATAGCTTCGGCTCACCTCCTAGCAGAGTCAGGGGCTTCCATTGGGTATGGAATCTTAGGAGACAGAGTAGAGCATTTATTAAGTTTGTAGCCATGCAGCTTGGGTGTCTGTTGTAGACTAGTAAACTCAGGCACTGTCCTCTAACAGGAGAAAGGAAACCAGTCCCAGGAGGGAAGTGAAACTGATGAAACTCTTTATTGATATTCCATAAACCTGAATAAAAGTTTACAGGAACATCCAACTGAGATATCAACACATATGGTGCTCTTAATCATGGTATTAATAGAAAGCATGGTATGATTAAGAGCGCCATACATGCTTAAAACGCGTTCTGTCAGTTAGATGTTCCTGCAAAGTTTCGTTCAGGTTTATGGATTATCATAATAAGTTTCATCGTTTTTACTTCACTTCTGGGAGACTGGATTTCTTTTTTCTGTTGCATCTAGAGTCGTTCAGCAGGCTGTCTATGCTCCAATGTTTGAAGTGGGGAGTATTGAGTGAGCTGGTTCCTTGCTTTACATGTAATTAATTCTCCTGTAATACCTTAACGACCTAGGACGATAAATCAGTCATGATTCTCAAAGAGGGTATGAAACGCGCTCAGGAGCCAAACTCTTTTCATATCCAACAGCTATCAAATGTTTGTGACAGCTGCTGGCAATGCTGCGGTCAATGCCGACCACAATAGCTAGCTAGAAGGAGGCCCATTTTGGCATCCCTTCTCCACCCTAACGATGCGCTCAAGGTATGCCGAAGGTTTACCATGGGAGTTGCAGGTCTTATGAAGTCTCCAAGACCTGCCATGGTTTTCAGCCTGTGGCAGGGCTTAATAGGCTACCAGTAAAATTACAATACAACTACACTGTACAAGCGATAGATGATTGCAAGATAGGTATTACCTCAGTGGTCAAGTGCTATTGTCCCATTGGCTGCCTTCCCTATTGAATTATTGTTTTTTCTTGGAGTATTTTTACTTTCATTTGTCTACAAATTGGCTTTATTGCCTTCTACACACTATAGTCATAGCCGACCCAGGTTCAGGAACTATACGCAGTGCCTGTCAGTGTAGACTAATATTTGTGTTGTTTGTGCATAAAGCCGCCATTTTCTTGTTTCTAGTATTCTTTATTAAAAGTTATATTTTAGGAGTTTGTCAGTGATAGAAGTCTTTCACTGTAGGCTTGAAAAAGGGGCACAGTGCGCCCCAAAAGGCATTGCCATTGTGTGTATATACTGCCTTGCGTTGTACTATTTGGGCGAAGATCTCGTGCCACCACCATCCTGCTTCATATTTTGGCTAATCTAGATTTGAGGGGGAGTTGGCTGTGTAAGTCATATTCTTTCCTCATTATAACAAAGTAGTGCAAGGATCGTTTTTTGATCTCCTTGGATTGTTTCTCCACTTTTTAAAAAAGTGTCATGAGCTGACGTAAATTCAAAAAGCCATGATTTTTTTATGCAAACATGAATGACGCCAAAAGTTGCCAATTTTTTACAAAACTTTTACCATCATGAATCCCCATGGACCTCATTTATTAAAATTGCCTAATGGTAAAGCTGACTTTGTTGCCGCTAGCAACTAGCCAATGCTCCGCCTTCATTTTCCAGAGTACTTTAAGATATGAAAGCTGCATTGTGATTGGCTGCTATGGGCAACTAAGACTGTTTTACTATTAGACATTTGAAAAAGGAGGCCAATTGTTCAATGTGGACAATAACTTATCCCATTCGCCCATTTTAGTAAATAATTGTTGTTTTAAAAATGTTCTGCTGTATTAAAAATATAAATTACGCAAATGTACACAAAAGAAATCTAGCACATAAGTCCGTAAATAAAATATAAATGTAGTCTAAAACCTCCACATGCAAACAGCAGAGGTACAATTATTAGTTTGCACTAAATTCCATTTTTGTAGAATAAAAGTGCGGAATGTGTTGTGACTAAATCCCCCCTGATGTCTGCATTATATCAGTGTCTAGGATTTGATAAAGTAAACACTAATGCAGACTGGATTCAAAAAGAAGATTTTCAAAGGAATAACAAAGAAACCAAAAGGAGATTATTTGACAGAGCTAAAATAAGATAAACAAATGCATCTCTGGGTGGAATTATTTAGACTATTTCAGTACATAGTTGCCATCAAGTGGTATAAAGACTATTGCTCTTCCCGGCTTTAGAACCAGTCCAAGAAAGATTCAGTATTTGAAGAATTTCCTGTGACATGGACATGACTGTAGAAATAATTTTGAACATTAAATCTGCTGAACTGTTGAACTTTGTTAATATTTTTTGCAGCGTTCAATCCATTTTTAATAAATTGCGAGACATTGGCAACAGAATAGACTCGAAGGATGTAAGATGGAAAGCTTTAAGAGGTCACAGGGAAAAAAAAAAGGTGCATTGAGACTACAAGCCTGTTAAAACGTTAACCATAAAAATTAGGCCATAAAACAGGGTTTAAAAAATACCAGAAGAATCTTTGATCAGCAGATTGAAGGAGCAGAAAATGACAAACAGGAAATTGCAAAGAATAACTGTTTTGACTAAGGAGAAAAGAAGATTTAAGTAGCTACGGCTCAATAAAATAATTTGAAGAGAGAATGTCACCTTAATAATCCCCACTGCATTAGACTACATTTAGCCAGGTTTTGGATAATATTAGAAATCTAGATTTCTATTAAGGAGTGTTGGCGTCGTTTTTTTTCCACTTTGTAGACAACGTCATTTTATTACAATACTTCATTTAAAAAGTGTGGTATTTATTAGTTGATTTTCCCATTTCAAATCTTTAGAGCATTTCAGACATTTGTCATTGGTCTCTGTAGGTCCCATAGTTTGCATCATTTGTTTGATTTATTTATTTTTAATCCTTTAAGGACGCGGCTCTTTTTTTTACCATTTTTGTTTTTTCCTCTCCCCCTTTTAAAAAAATCATAACTCTTTTATTTATCCATCAACATAGATGTCTGAGAGCTTGTTTTCTGCGGGATGAGTTGTATTTTTCAATGTTTCTATATAATGTATCATATAATGTACTGAAAAACTTTTAAAAAATTCTTAGTGGAGTAAAATGTAAAAAAAAGAAATTCCACCATTTTTGGGTGCGTCTTGTTTCTACGGCATACGCACTGCAACAAAAATGACCTGATGACTTTATTCCATGGGTCAGTATGATTACTATGATACCAAACGTATATAGGTTTTTTTTGCGGTGCTACTTTTGTTTTTTATCAGATACGGTATTTAATTTTTAAAAATTATTTTCTGCCCTCATCTCCTGACAGCCATAACATTGTTACTTTTTCATCAAATAGTTGCGCCAAGCTAATGTATAGAGGGACGTCCTGTAGTTATATTTGTACCATTTTGAAGTACATATGACTTTTTATTACATTTTTTCTTGGAGACAGGATGAGTGAAAAAGTGCAATTCTGTCGTTCTTTATTATTTTTTTCTGATGACACTCACTGTGTGCGGTAAATAATGCATTGCTTTGATAGACTGGACGTTTATAGACGTAGCGATACCAAATATGTATTTTTGTTTTATTATTTAGATTATTTTATTATAAATATGGCAAAAGTGAGTTTTTGTAAACTTTTAATACCTTTTTTTTAATAGTAAAACTTTCTCTAGACTTAATTTTTCCTTTTTTTTTTTAGATGCCAGAGGGAAAAAGAACTTGCGATGCTTTGATCGCTCCTGTAGTATGATGTAATGCAATAGCATTATATCATACCGCGATTTGACAAGCATTCTACCAAGCCACGTAACAAGCATGGCTTGATAGGCACTCTGCAATGGCAGTCCTAGGGCCTTTCAGAAGGCCCCTGGCTGCCATGACAACTGCACGGAAACCTGTGATCTCATCGTGGGGAGCTGTATGGCACCTCCGAACATCGGTTGAGGCAATTAAATGCTGCAGTCACAATTGATGGTGCCATTTAAAGGGTTAACAGCTGCAATAAATAGGGAGGTTTATCCCAGCGGGGATTGCGAGCTGTTATAGTATCGGCACCACATTTGCTATGCGCCAATCTAATGGAACAGACCACATCACTGAGTGAATATATGGCAGAAAAAAAAATTTAAGGGCTCCTACCCACTTGCGTTTTTTTAACGCTGAGTTAACGGTGCGTTTTTTTTTAAAGCGGATATCAATAGGACTTTCTAATGTAAAAATGCATTGCGAGTTGGTCTTTTGCAATTTTTGTGCGATAAGTTTTTAACATCAGAAAGTCCCATTGACATTTGTGTTAAAAAAAAAAACGCAGCATTAACGCAGCGTTAAAAATACGCAAGTGGGTAGGAGCCATTACAGCCTTGCTTTCTCCTCATCACCCTTTACAATTTTTCCTACATTATTTTTTAAAGGACCAAAACCTTCAGTAGTAATCTTTTTACTATTTATATAATTGAGCAGCAGTTTAGGGTTAGTTTTACTCTCTCTGGCAATGAGTCTCTCTGTCTGCACCTTTACTGCTTTTATCTGCTTTTAACATAATTTATTTTTCCCTTATAGGTTTTTAATGCTTCTTTGCTGCCTTTGTGTTTCAGAAATGTAAACACTTTCTTTTTGCTGTTTATTGTTCCCTTTACATCTCTATTGAGCCAAACTGGTTTCTCCTATTCCTAACCTTTTTATTCCTTTGAGGTATGAAGGAATAGTGAGTATTTAAGATGGTTTTAAAAATGTCCCATTTATTGTCTGTACTCTTGTTTCTGAGGACATTGTCCCAGTTCATAAGGTTAAGGGAATCTCTAAGCTGTTTGAACTTTGCCTTCCAAAAGTTCAGTATTTTTGTAGCTCCCCGATAAAACTCCATACTGATAGACAAGTGGAAATCTATTATATTATTATATTTGTCACTGCTATCTCTTCTACTATTCTGTTCTATCAATCCTCTGAAACATCAGCATAGTATCACATGACCAGCTACAGTCAGTATAATCTCTGTTTGCTTGGAGGACAGTGTTATTATCACTATTCTGTTAGTTCACCTAAATAAGCTAAAGATCATAAGTATATAGTCGGAAAGCTGAACTATCATTTCCTTCATTAAAACTTTGTGACAGGAGCCTCTAATCATTACTATGTTTCCCTGAAAATAAAACCCTGTCATATTAATTTGTACCCCAAAAGAGTCACAGGGTCTTATTTTCGGGGTGTGTCATATACTCATCTAGCAGGCGCCATTCGGGTCCCTCCCTCTGGTCTGCTGCGCTCCATCAGGCTTCCATGTAGTCTTCAATGCTGACGCAAAGTCTCTTGCTGGTAACAGGGCTTGAATACCCCCCCTCTAGCAAGTGATTGCTCTGATTGGTTCAGGAGCACTACCTCAGCCAATCAAAGCCATTCAATGACTGGCTATGATTGGTTCATTGAGCGCTGGCTCTGATTCGCTGAGGCGGTGCTCCTGAAACAATCAGAGTAATTGTTTGCTGGAGGCAGGGTATTCAAGCCCTGTCACCAACGAGAGATGCTCCGCTGGCATAGAAGACTGCATAGAAGCCTGCTGGAGCACCGCAGCCCAGCGAGAGTGGCTCGAATGGCACCTGCTAGGTGAGTATTGCTTTTTTTCATGTAGTGTAGCTAGGGCTTATTTTCAGTGTAGGGTTTGAATTTCACCCCCCTCGAAAATCAGGGTAGGTCTTATTTTTGAGGAAACATGGTAGCAGTAACTGTGATAGGATATTCCGTGCCCCCCTTTAAAGAGCTTGTATGATAGGACCCATCGCTCAGAAATTATGCTGACTAAAAACTGACTTTTTGAGAGGAACATAAAGCCAAATAATTCTCAGATGGTCAGAATGCGATCACATGACCCACCTGAGGAGAAGGTTTCCAGGACGTTTCAGTTAGAAAGGTAATACTAGCTAACTTGCATATACTTACATAATGAATGGAAAAAAATCGCCAGAGTGGCTCTTTAAATTGCTATTGGCATTTCCACTTAGGGGTGCCCACTAGAGATGAGTGAGCATGCTCAGTTAGGGCAGTTACTCGAGCGAGGATCGGTCTTCTCGAGTAACTGCATACTTATCCGAGTAGATTCGGGGGGTCGGCGGGGGGTAGCGGGGGGAAGTGAGAGATCTCTCTTACTCTCCCCCCCCCCCCCCACAAACCCCCGCCCCCCGCATCTGCTCGGACGAGTATGCAGTTACTCGAGAAGACTGATTGCAACGCACCACCAACCCAGCGAAAACACTAATGGGTAGGCACTCTTAAAGAGGTCATTGTGAAGTAGTACAGTAATAGGCTTATAGAGTTTGATGTGTACAGTACTAATAGCCTCATGTTCAATCCTGAAAACTGATTAGAGCAATAGATCACTGTAAAAAAAAGATGAACAGCCCATACCTTTCTGTATGATTGTCAAGTAACATCACCATAAATACCAAAGTGTTATAGCCAGAGCTCATGCTTAGAATATTGCTCTGTCCTCAGATCCTGTACAGGGACAGATAAGATGCCTATTAGGCCATAATACAAACCTTTAGATAAGTATGGAGTGCCACCTTATGGAGCCTCTGTGAGGCATCTAATTCTTGAGTGGAAGCAATGCCTAAAGAGGAGAATGCCTCAGTAATATGGCAGGCAACGCAACATGCCTCTATTCTTTTTTTTCTTACTGATTTTGTATAAAATCCAAGTTAAATAAACTTTCACAAGTTTTATATTGGTTTGGTTACAAGGATCATGCAGGTACCAGTCTCTTGTGTTATAAGAATTGTCAGTTTGTGGCGGTTTCATCTATAACTCCATTGTTACCCCTGAGGACGCCAGTCTGTCTGATGAAACATGTCGGGGAAGGGGTGGGGGGGTTATCTTTTAAACGTCTATCCATCACTGCAGTTCAGCACAGCACCGCATTCAGCTGCTCAATTACTATGTGAGGGGGAATTCATATCTCCCACTCACTGAGCGACTGAAATTGTAGACACTTGGCTACTTTCATGTGTCCATAATAGGGACTTATTGGTGACCTGGGTCAGTATAAGCTGACTAGGTAGGGAGTGCTGACATCCCGCTTGGTCCGCAACTGACCGTAGAACTTTTACCAATGGGCCTGACTAATTATATGCAGCCTTGTACTTTATAGGGAGGGCAGTTTTGGCTTCTTATACTTGTCCTTGTTGATCTGTGGACACATGCAGGCAAATTCTTCTTGCACCCCATCCATACTGCCAACAGTGGTTGATATGGAATTTTAAAATTTAGGTAGTGTATTTTTTTGGTATATAATAATAAAAGTTATATTTTAAGGTCCCACTTTGAGGTTTATTGCCTCTGGCATGTGGTCTCATACTGGTTAAAGTTTAACCCAAGTGGATCTAGAGCCGCTAGTTTTGAGTTGTCATTACTGCTGAAACATATGTGAACTCTAAACGTATGAGATTAGGAACTTCATTAAAGAGTTTTTCCCATCTTGAAAAGTGACGTTATATTGCTAGCATACGCCATCACTTTATGATGCATCCTTTCATCTGAGAATGAAGGCGCCACAGCACTGATTCAGTCCTGTGGCCTCTTCACAACTCTATATCAACCAACCACTGTGCAGGGGAACTGCAACACAACTCCATTCAAGAGAAGTGCTAAATTGGTGCTCTAGCGTCTACATTTCCAGGATTGGTTAGAGTACCTGAGATCAGACTTCCATAAAAAGATGACATACAGCATT
This sequence comes from Eleutherodactylus coqui, assembly GCF_035609145.1. Classification (NCBI taxonomy): domain Eukaryota; kingdom Metazoa; phylum Chordata; class Amphibia; order Anura; family Eleutherodactylidae; genus Eleutherodactylus; species Eleutherodactylus coqui. The sequence continues at coordinate 146,617,987 of NC_089845.1, read as the reverse complement.
CTATCAATATGCCATCCCATTACAAGATGGGAATACCACTTTAATTTTTGGTTCCGCTGGAGGAGGAAAAAGAAGAAGCATGGTGGCTCAGTGGTTAGCATTGTTGCCTTGCAGTGTTGTGCCTTAGGTTCAAATCTGACTAAGGACAACATCTGCATGGAGGAAGAGGAGAACTTTTATCGCTATTAGACAGTAGTATATACCAGTTTTAAGGATATTATTGAAGTTCCAGTTGGGTTCAAGCTAATTCGGAGATCCAGCTGAACCGAGCATAATTCTGTACAGTATTTTTCCATACTGTAACATGAATCCAAATCTAAGTATATTTCTTCCTTCAGTTCGTATACAGGCTGGAGGTAGACATACACTTGACCCTGACTGAATGAATTAGGACGGCTCTGCTTTAGAATCCAACCCTACATTTCCATGTTTAAACATAATCCTATGTCAAGTCTAAATTGTCCACATCTTAATGCAGAGTTACATCCTACATTTAGAAATAACCATGCTTGGATAAACATTTTTTTATGGCTTGGATATATATGTTTGTCAGGAACCGATGAAGATCAGTACACCGCCACCTCGGTTTAACCTTTACTAGCTACTTGCAGTATTAGTTTTCCAGCAAATCCCCATTTCAGTGACAGGTATAGAGCATAGAGTCTCTTTGTGACATTCGGTAGGGGTAAGGTATATTCCCATTTTATGTGTGGCTTAGCTTCCACCTGTTCCTGTAGTAGCTAAAGCCTTAAGTATCCTCACCTTCCGGAACGATCAGTAGACAGGTGAAAAGGCAATTGACTGTAAGAAACCAACTGGCAGAAATGGAAGAAATCCTTCCCAAATCTTTTCCTGGAAGTAAACAGATGTCCAAATAGAGAACTCACTGCTGCTTTTATTTCTCTATTGGCAAACCTTCAGAACATTGCTAGACAAGTTTAGCTGCAAGACTTTTTCCAAAGCATTTACATAATTTCATACATATTTTAAGCTCCAGCATTCCATCTTTTTGGGGGTGGTCATATTTAATGTCTGACTTCCATACAAGTGATGCATTTATATGGCGGAGTCATTCTGTTAATTCATCTAAATGTAGCGTGCATAGTGTGAAACCATGTACCTGCCATGCTAACAGGAACACACATAGAGACAATAAATAGATGGAGCTGTGCCACCGAAAATAGCGGGAAGGTTTCCTTGTGTGCTTGTTAACTTAAAGTATGGCAGTTTCCTAATAAATCTGTCTTTTGCAGTATAACACGATTTTAGAAACAACTTAAATTTTACAAAGCAGAACTGCATTGACTGCACTGCTTAAATTGCTCATCTGAAGTAGAAAGCTAGGCAATACCGAGTCTTTATGGAGCTGTGACTTGAAGTTCTTTAAGAGGCTCTGTCACCTACTTGTAGCCCTACAAACTTAGCTTATCAACTAAAAGTTGGTGACCAGCTGAGTCCGGGGTGGAAGTGTTATACTGTAGTTCCCGCAGTATCAGCGCTGAATACATTGAGCGGCGCTGCTAAGTAGTCCGCCCATTATAAAAGTAGAATGCACTGACTATTTTGCGTGCCACTCAACGCACTCAGCTGAGGTTTTCAGCACTCACACCGGAGGAACGACAAGGGAGGTAAGTATAACACTTACATCCCCGGACTCAGCGGGTCACTTACTTACAGCCCGTAAGCTGAGCTGGTAGGATGAAAAGTAGATGACAGATTCCCTTTAAGTCCTGATGCAAATTATGTAATAGGGCCCCCAAATGTACATGTAATTTATAGCACTGGTATCCTTTGAAAAGAACCATTGTGCCACCTCAGATACCAGTTCGCAAATACAACTACAACTTGTAGACCTCATACATCCCTGAGAATGCACACTGTGAGGTGACTGCACTGGAATAATAGATAGCCATGTCAAAGAACATGAATAATGCATTGATTTCAGATTACTGGTAAAAGTAAATACAGTGATGTCACAGTACAGGGTTATTAATAATAAATACTATGATGTCACATTACAGGGATAATAAACATTGTGATGTCACACTACAGGAATGAAAAAAACTATGATGGCACAGTACAAGGAGAATGCACATATCGATTTCAGAATACAGATACAAATAAACACAGTGATGTCACAGTACAGGGTTATTAATAATAAATACTATGATGTCACACTACAGGGATAATAAATATTGTGATGTCACACTACAGGGTTATTAATAATAAATACTATGATGTCACATTACAGGGATAATAAACACTGTGATGTCACACTACAGGGATGAAAAACATTGTGATGTCACACTACAGGAATAAAAAACATTGTGATGTCACGCTACAGAGTTATTAATAATACATACTATGATGTAAAAATACAGGGATAATGGACACTGTGATGTCACAATGCAGGGTTAAAAAAAAACTTTGATGGCACAGTAGAAGGAGAATGCCCATATGGATTTTAGACTACAGATACAAATAAACACAGTGATGTCATAGTACAGAAAAAAACACAGAACAGGGATGTGACAGGGCAGAAGTAATGAACATGGTGATCTCACACGGACAATAAACAGTGGGACATCATTGGAAACTGTTATTTCAAACAGTTATCTGAGCTAGAGCCCACCAAGGGATAGTTATCTGGGATAGAGCCAGAGCTAGTGCCCCGTGTGGCACAGAGTGCTAAGGCAGCAGAAATGCAGTCCTAGGCTCTTGCTCATGACCAGAAGATTGCAAGTTCATTGTTCAGGTAGCCAGACCAAGGTTGACTCAGCCTTCCATCTTTCCAAGGTCGGTAAAATGAATACCCAGGTACTTTTGTCCCTCATCAGTTTGCAGTAGGTTTGCTGGCTTGGCTAGTGATAGGCCTATGATGCAGGTTCGGAAGGGTATGGTTTCTGCTTAAGGTGAGCACCTAGTAAGGAGACTTATATGCTTAGATTCCTAGTTATTGTTACAAGGCTTGTTAAAATTCTGTCTTCCAACAGGTGGCACTATAGAGGCATTGTTTCATCTTCCAATTTGCATAGATTTCCCAGAGGAGCATGGTTGCCTTATAAGTCTCCTCAGTAGGTCCTCTCCCTAAGGCGAAACCATACCATTCCCAGCACAGCAGTAATAAACACAAAATTATAACACTAAGACTATGGACACAGTAATGCCACCGTACAGAGATGATTAAAGGGTTTTCCAGTTTTATGTTCATAAATAGAGATGAGCGAGCATACTCGGCCACGCCCCTTTTTCGGCCGAGCGCCGCGATTTTCGAGTACTTCCGTACTCGGGTGAAAAGATTCGGGGGGCGCCGTGGGTGAGTGGGGGGTTGCAGCGGGGAGTGTGGGGGGGAGGGGGAGAGAGAGGGCTCCCCTTTGTTCCCCGCTGCTACCTCCTGCTCCACCACGCCTCCCCCCGGCGCCCCCCGAATCTTTTCACCCAAGTACGGAAGTACTCGAAAATCGCGGTGCTCGATCGAGTAATTACTCGAAACGAGTATATTCGCTCATCTCTATTCATAAAGCTTAATCACTGTATACTGCAAATCAAAAGTTTTACAACTTATGAGCAACAACTGCATCAATCTCTTTTCTGCTTCAATGTATCAGTCCAGTTTTCTAGGCTGTTTAGCTCATAAAGTATATTTCATATCTTCAACATGTGAACAACTGAAACTCAAAGTACATTACGTAGCTGTTAAAGGGTTATTCCCACTAGAACGATTTATGGCCCATCCACAGGTTAGTGGATAACTTGCTGATCAGTGGGGGTCTGACTGTATGTTTCTGACAATGGAGGATGGAAATAAGAACCCATATTACACCATATCAGTCTGCATTGTCCTTGATAATACATACAAACACGGCTCCAGAATAGGAAATTTGCCAAAAATGCAAATTTTCCAGATTCGCACATCTCCATTGTCACCCGCAGGCAAACTTCCATTTAGACAGAAACCTGAGCTTTACCTGTGTCCTACAACGGGTGAAATATTGAGTAGAGTATTATAGAAAATAAAGAATTCCCCATTTATTCCTGGCCTCTTATGTATTTGTGTGGGTCATTAAGCTACATACCCAGCCACAACGTTCACTATTTTATGCCTTATGTATTTTAGTACATTGCTTTGTTCCTATTTTATGAGCTTTAACTCATCATCAACATATCATAAAGGACAATCAATGTTAAGCAGTGTGCTAGATGGCTTCTAAAAATAAAGCTATGCTTTGGTAGCAGCTCCAGTCTGGGAAGAGAGGGAGAACAATCAGGGGCGCGTACGTCTTTAAAGTCTCAGCATTCACAATGGATCATTAATATTTTAGATTCCACATAAGCAAAATGAGATAAAGCAGAGAACGAAAAAAGACAGGATACTGAAAATGCAGTGGTGCGAAGAACATGTAGACTAAGCAGTCATTATAGCAAATGCTTCCGCGGCTTTACAAGAGACGTGTGAGAACTTTTTATGCTTATGGAAAATAGGGCTGTATTTGTATTCTGGCTAAAACTGCTCTCACATAGGCGTAGTGTCATTGCGTGTTGCGTGCACAATTTTCCTTCACGGGACACGTTATGCCCATAGCCCATTGATTTCTATTGGGCCCCTCACACCACATTGATTTTCACTCGCATATTACTTTTGTGGGAAAATCCCAGCATACTCTATCTTAATGCATATAACGCCTGCATACACGCCAAGATAGTGTATGGGTATCTTTGGCGCATGCAAAAGATTTGTTGTGTTTAGGGCATCCCAGTTCAGGGGCACCTAAATAGGGCCATATTGTGTATTCATTCTACCTCTCTTAATCTTGCTAGCACTTCCCTTCTAGTTGGCTTCAGGTTATTTGCTGCTGCACAGGATAAGAGGTAATTTTATGATCAGTGCGGGTCTCATTGCTTAGACCCCCACTGATCCAGAGAACTGGGTTCCCATATCTCTTCTCTTCACTGTGGACTTGCTGCAGCTCTATGAGTAAGTAGGAAACTGAATGCAACGGTGGTCACATAGGCACTTACAGTAGTACTGCCAGAGATAGCCAATTACAAGTGCTTGTCAATTTCCGTCAGCCCCATTGAAATGAATGGAGCGGCCATCACTGGTGTCGCAGCAGGTGGGAGAAGTGACCCCACAGCGAGCACTTATCATGTAGCTGAACATGTCTTGCCTGGAGGCCAATGTTGACTCACCCAATATACAATTCAATGGAGATTGAAAAATCAATAGTCTGAAACAGTATTTTGACACAATTATGTATCAAAGTTTGCAAAAGTATACAGTTGTATAGGTATTTTTTAATATTTGCATCACAAATTGACAAAAAGGGGGAAATTTACTAAGACCAACTTTTCCAATGCTGGTCTTAGTATAATTTCCCCCAGGGCACGATTCACCTAATACATGAAGAGGCTCACGCTTCTTCATTTATTATCCCAGCACCTCCACAGAAATGTATACCGGGTCCGACAAGCTGTATATTTTTGGCATAATTTGCGCCAGTTTCTATTGTAAATTAGACATAAATCAGTCTTTCCACCCACTTTTTTTTTTTTTTTTTTACAAAAGTGACAAGGCTGGCGCAAAAAGCAAAAGAAAACCAAAACCTTGCTTGAGCAAAAATGTGCAACTTTTTAATGCCAGAAACTGGAGTAAAAAGGCCTGTTAAATGTCCTTCAAAATATAGAGGAAATAGTTATGCCACAGTGTGGTGAGCACAATACTCTGTCCTAATGCATCTACAGCCCATGTTGCATCAAACATTTCTTGCAAAGAGCCATTGGGTTTCATCATCTGACAGATCTATCTAGCTACAATGTCGATATGAATAGAACATTAGTATATAGCAAGTATATACTGTAGCTGATGCTTTGGTACACAAAGAGGAAAGCAGGTTTCATCACCAACATAGAGAGGGGTTCTTTACTGTAAGAGCAGTTAGACTGTGGAACTCTCTGCCTGAGGACGTGGTAATGGCAAAATCCATAGAAGAGTTTAAAAGGGGACTTGATGTCTTTCTGGAGAAGAAGGACATTATAGGATACAAGTCTTAGGTTAACTGTTAATCCTGGTATACAGGCAGGTAGGAACTATTAGGGGTTGATCCAGGGATTAGTCTGATTGCCATTAGGGAGTCAGGAAGGAATTTTTTTCCCCAAAAGGGCTAATTGGCTTCTGCTCTTGTTTTTTTTTTTTTTTTGCCTTCCTCTGGATCAACAACACAGGAGGATAAACAGGCTGGACTAGATGGACATTGTCTTCATTCGACCTTACGAACTATGCTTCTATGTTACATAGGTCACCTGCTTGCCAGGCTGAGCACGTTGTGGTAGAGACCAGCTTTCCTTAGACACATTAGCAGCAGGTAAGTTTCAGGAAATAGCTGTCAGTCATCTTGAGAATAACCTGACCATTACACTTTAAAAGAGACCGTGAAAGCTATTTGTAACCGTTCTGCTGTCTATGAGACTATTCCAACAGAGGTAAGATAAACCATCAAGCTTCTGTACCTCTGCTAGAGACTGTAATCACGTATGTACCACCTAAAGTGACAGCAACCGCTAAGAGTGCTGTGCCTCTATGTGAGAAAATAAATCATTCCTGCTTGCAACAAAACGTTTCTGTGACATACCTGTGGAGTACAGTGACCCCTCGCAAGCCTGATGACGCCAAAAAGTTCCTCTGTCTGATAAGAAGAGATAAATGATCGTTGATTTGCATGCAGTTAATCTACATTTTCCCACTTTATTAATAATGTGCCCACTGTTCTTTTCAGCAGCTGCACAGTGCTTCTAGTCTATCGCTCTGGTTAATCCCCGCTGCAGCTATATTCTCTATATTGTACAGTACATCACACGTTGTATAGAACTGTGTAAGTGAAGGCTGCCAAGTTCTACTTGGTATTAAGTATCAGCCATATGGATGAGAGCATCAATTAGCTGATAACATAAGTATAACAATTAGATTAAACATAGGAGTGAAAGGTCAAGTACATCTACAATCAGGAAAGTAACAAGTTTAAAAAGATGCCGGCTTGCAGTTTCCATTGACTTAAGAGACAATGTCACAAACGTACATTTTATCATTGGTACAATTTATAGAAAACAATAAAACTAAGAAAGGGAATAATAAAACTGCAGTGACCTGAGATGTTACAGAAAAGAAGTAATACGAGCCAATGGAAATAATCCTCTATATCCTTATATATAAAAACCAAGGCATACTGGTGAAAACTCACTTTTTAAGAAAATCCACATCAAAATCCAGATTTTGATGTCAAATGCATCCGCTCAAGTGATGAAATCTGGGGGAGGAAATCCTCATATTAAGGCCTCATCCACATCGGCAATGCGTTTTTCAGCAGGCCACATTGCGACCGAAAACACATGAATGCCAGGAAGCCGCGAACAAGTCATGGCTAAAATTTGCGCTTTCTCATTCATTCACTTGGCCAGCATAAATGTTGACATGGTTAAGCAGCGCTAGCCGCTGCTAAACTCCCCCCTCCCTTTGCCGGCAGCTCACATAGAAGCCGATGGGAGCCGCCAGCTGATCACAGCCCAGAGAGAGGACAAAACCTATCTTTTCTGGCCACGTCAAAACATCGTCCGGCATATCTCTCTCACTCTCTCCCCCGCTACCACCCGCTATCCCACGCCACCCCCGTCTCTCCGCCGCCCCCCCCCCCCCCCCCCGAGCATGCTTGGACAAGAATGCAGTTACTCGAGTAGAGCGAGGCTCGCTCAAGTAACTGACTTCCCCGAGCGTGCTCGCTCATCTCTAGTTAAGATTAAAGTTTTTTAATGGTTTGAGATTACTTCTAGAACGTTATCACTCTCAAGTGAAACTTTGCTACATTTGTAGGATAGGGGATAACTAACTGATTGTTGGGATCTGAACCCTGGAACCCCATCAATCTGGAAAATAGAGATCCCACGATCTCAATGGAGCAGGGGTCATGTATGGCCACTACAGCTCCATTTATCTCAGTGGGACTGCCAGACATAGCAGAATGCTTGGTAAGTTTGTGTTTTTGTCTAGAATTACAACTTAGTTAACAATCAAACTGTGCTTTATTAGTAATTAGAGATGAGCGAGCACGCTCGTTTAAGGCAGGTACTCGAGCGAGCATCGCTCTTCTCGAGTAACTGATTACTCGTCCGAGCAAATGTGGGCGACGGCAGGGGAGAGTGGGAGTGGTGCAGGGGCGAGAGTGAGAGAGATCTCTCCCCCCCATCTCCCCCCCTTCCCGCATTTGCATGGACGAGTAATCAGTTACTCGAGAAAAGCGCGCTCGCTTATCTCTATTAGTAATAAATGCAGAAATCCAGGTAATTTCTAACGGTCCACTTACTTTTTCTTAAAATCATAGCGCACTTCAATGGGATCACTGAAGAAAAGTTTAGAAAAAGTTCTGCCCATGATCATTACTTTATTTTTGTTATATCACTGGCTCAGTAATCTCCAGAAACATTTACTGGTGACTGTAATACTACATACCATGCTGGCCACTGTTCTTCCCTGTCCATTTGATTGGCATCAGGTTCTGTATTTATTTTCTAGCCCAGCACACCACATTGAATAGATATTTTAACATCTTCGAAAACACTTTCTGAATAGATTACATTTCGATGCTACCTCTACTGCACCCGCCGTATACTGTTCTTACAATAGATATATATGCGATATCAAAGCATATTAAAACAAAAACTTAGAAATGTTACAGATATCATAAATCAGATGTCATTTTGCCAGACCCGTGTAAATTATTCCAGATGTGTAATGCATGGTACAAAAAAAAGCTAATGTACCAAAATTGGGGAAAACACTTTCAGGTTCTTAAGAGCCGGCCAGCAGTTATAAATTATGTTTACTGCAGGGTTAAACCTTCTTTCCTAAAAGTATTTTAACTTAGACAAGGAAGTATTGTATAACCTGCATGCAAACAGCCAACATCGTCATCGTGATATAGTGTAAGAGGGATGATGTAGCTACCTAATAGGACAAAGCAGAATATTGAGTTTTACTTTACGTCAGATTCACGCAGGAGAGTTTAGGAAGCACTAAACAGATCACTATCGAACAAAGAAACAAGAGAACCACATATATATAAAAAAAAATGCAGTAGTTAGCTTTCCCCTCAGCGTGACTGCGAATTCAAGAGCTATAAAGTGTTGAGAATCACGTAGGTGGAAAGAACTTATTATCAACACCGCTGAACAACAACAAAAAGATTAAGAAACTCCTACAATAATTGCTGTAAACAACAGAACTACAGCAACGAAGAGGAAGAAATAATATATCTTGGATCTTACAGAGACGGTGTTTCTACTTGCTTGAGTCACCTTAAATTACAGTACTATCAACATCTTACAATAGTGTAAACCTCTTCAATAAATAAAATGGTGTAACGCTATGGTACCCACCTAATGACAACTAGCACAAAGTAATATGATTGACTTACTTAAATTATGAAGCATGATGAAGAAAATTAAAGCCATTAGCGCTGGTGGGAAAGGCTATTTATAATCGACCTCGAGGGATAGAACTACTTAGGATTTTAGTATGTTTTTGCACTTTGAGCTTCAGTATTTTGGCTTGGTACCTACCCCATTCAGAGAAAATTGCTCTCCTTTTCAGAGTCTAGGGTTGGCTGAGTACTTCTGAATGTAAGGAAGAGGGAGGGTCCTCAAGGTGAAGATGTCAAGTAATTTGGTAATTAGTAATTATTGACATACCAATTTTGGTTCGAAGGACGCAAAGATTTTATGGAAATTTTCACATTTTCATCTCTAGTTTTCAAAAGGCATATATTTTTAAATTTTTCATCCCAACAAGGACATATGAGGGTTTTTTTTTTTACACGGCGAGCTGTAGTTTTTATTGGTACCATTTCGACATGCATATGACTTTTTCGATCACTTTTGTTGCATTGTTTTGGGAAATTCTTTTGTAAATTCTTTTTTATTTGGATGACAAGGTTAATTTCAGCTTAGTCACAGTTCAGGGAAAACAGAAAACCAGTACAAACATCTTTGTTGCAAAATACAAAGTACGATTTAACTTTTTTTATGGTTTGGGGGTGGAGACTTGGATGGGGGAAGGGGAGGAGAGGAGAAAAGTTGTGAGGGGAAACCATAAGTGGTTGTAAAGTAGAGATGAGCGAGCACGCTCGGATAAGGCAGTGACTCGAGCAAGCATCGCTCTTCTTGAGTACCTGCATTCTTGTCCAAGCAGGCTCAGGGGGGGTGGCGAGGGGTGGGTGGGGGGAGAGAGAGATTTATCTTACTCCCCCCCCCCCGCGCTCCCCCCACCCCCGAGCATGCTCGGACGAGAATGCAGTTACTCGAGAAGAGCAATGCTCGCTCAAGTAACTGCCTTATCCGAGCGTGCTCGCTCATCTCTATCAAGAAGTATCAATGATATACGATATCTGACTCATTGGGTAAAAAGAGTGGCATAGGTTAACAGAATGGTGGAGATTGACAGAGCTTGACCCTGAAGTTGCCTAGGTTCCCCAGTGGACCTATATGTGGCTGGAAGATGTGTGGAATCTTCTTTATCTATTCCACCTGCTGCAAAAAAGCATTTTAGCTCTGTTTTGGAAAATTTTCTTATAATGTTTGCTGTGCAAGATAAAAAGTGTGTTCCGTTTATTGTAAGGGACATTACTGATGTGCCGATACCAAGCATGTTTTTTCTTATTTTTGGTGAAACAGAAGCCAGGACCAAAAATTTTTTTTTTTCTCTACTTTTTACCATTTTTGTTTAATTTTTTATGTCCCTAAGGGATTTGAAACTGCGATCCTGTGATCACTATGATATTACTTTGCAGTAATTTTGTACTGCAATGCTTTATTGCTACTTATAGCAATTATAAGCCATTGTCTGACATCCGGTTGTCATGGCAACCCATCAACCATCAGCAATTACATAGCCGTGGGCAGATAATATCACAGAAGGGGCACCCTCCCCCTGTGTGAACCCTTTGTTGTTTTTAGCCATTTAGTCGTTCACAACCCTCGGCGACCCTAAAGGCTTCCTCCCTCCATGTTTTTTGGTTTTGCACTGCTTCTTTCAGTTGTGTGATGTCCATGCCAGTATCAGCTTTGACAGTGTCGGCCATCGTGTTCTTTGGCAGCCGGGTCTTCTTCTGCCACTGATATGTCCAAGCATTATAGATTTTTCTAGCGACTCTGCTCGCATTACATGGCCAAAATACGTGAGTCTGAGTCTTGAGGTCATCTTCCCCTCCAGTGATATATCGGGTCTTATATGATTCAGGACTTCTGTTTGTTACTCTTGCTGTCCAGAGCATACGCAGCAGCTTTCATCAGCAACACAGCTCAATCGCATTAATCTTCCTTCTATCAGCTTTTTTCGCAGTCCAGCATTCACATCAATACTGTTAGGGCTTTTGCTGGGATCTATAGTACTACATGGGTTTCCAGCTGCTCAGACCCACAGGTGGGGGTTGATTAAGTTGACTGGGGGTGGATTTCTCCAGCTGGTCAGTCCTCTTGGTCTTAGACCCCTGTGTGTTAGGTGCCGGTATTTCCAGAGGCCCCTCTTTAGGAGGGAGGTACTGTTAGGGTTTCTGCTGGGATCTGTTGAACTATATGAGTTTTCAGCAGCTCAGCTTCACAAGTGGTGTTGATTGAGCTGGCTGGGTGTGTATTGCTCCAGTCAGCCAATGCCCAAGGTCTGTTGTTCATATATACCAGCTCCTTTGCTAGAGGCTGTGGGCCTTTTCTCTGTTTGTTCACTGTGTTCACTGTGGGCAGTGCCATGCTCCTGCATGTCTGTGCATGTGGCTAGACATGAGGTGTCTGTGCAGTGATCAGGATGTTCAGTGTGAACAGTGTCATGCTCCTGCATATCTGCAGCTCTCGGTACATGTGATGTGAACTGTGTCTTGCTGTGGGTCCTTTATCATCTAGAATGAGGTAGGTCCCTAGGTTCCAGTGTGGGGTCATCCCTATTGGTATGATCTCCCCACATTGCAGGCAGATTTCCTGGGGTAAGTTGTCTCATTAGTGTAGGGACCCGCAAGACAACAAGGACCCTTGAAGTGGGCTTGCTTAAGTATCTTGGCCAAAATATGAGCTAATACCTCGTATTGTATCTATTCTATCTGTTTATGCATGCAGTTTGAGCATTTGTCAGCCATTGGTTTGTGTCTATCTGTGAGTATGGAGTCCGTTCCACAGTTCTGCTGTTCAGTCTGGTTTCGCCAGTTCGTGATTGTGAATGGCGTAACATTTATGTCTGTTCCTCAGTCATGTCCGTGAATTTCGTGTCCAGTTCACAGTTTACATGCAGGTAAGACTCTGCGGAGTGTTTATGTCCCAGTTTGACATTACAGAATACACATGTACACAGATAAGGAGAGATTTGTTCATCTCCCTGTTTGCCACTAAACATATAAATGGCTATGGGGAAAACGGTGGTTTGCACTATTCTGCGTTTAGTTGCTATACCGATATCCCTACTTTTCCAGATTTTGTCCATGTTTAGCATTGTGCTTCGCCCCAATGCTATCCTACGTTTTATCTCTGGTAAAAATTCTCCAGCCTGGTCAATTTTTGAACCAAGGAAGATGAAGTCTGGCACGCATTCTACGGCCACATTGTCAATTTAAATTTGGCCATTTTTTGCAGTTGTCATATTCATTGTCTTCTTTACATTCAGGCAGAGGCCCATTTTTTCAATTTCAAGTTTAATCTTACATATCAGCGGCTTCAGACCTGCTTCTGCAAGCAGAGTTGCGTCATCATAAAGTTTTGCTTTATATTTTAGTTATAGAAAGCAGCCTTAGAGGTCAGTATTCACAAATGTAGGAGAATCATTATTAGGAGAACAAGATGTGTTTGACTGGGCAACTACTCTAGATAAAACCTTATTCCATAATTCAGGTCTGGTGTTCAAAACACTTAACCCTTTGCAGTCCAATTTTGGATTCAGGCTTTCCTATAGGTTTTCTCTTTCTACAATTATACAATGGCGCCACCTGCTGGCTAGAACCAGTACTTTGGTATTGGACATGCTGGAGAGGTCCCCCCCACAACAGAGTGGCCAGTAATATACAGTAAGAATACCCTGCCGGACGTCTTCCAACATCGGAGCTGTACAGCCTTCATTCAGAATGTCTTTAGACGTCAGACAGTGGATTGGAAAGGGTTAAGATAGTTGTTGGCAGCAGCTATTCCTTCTGACCCCACCAGGCTCGGCTGAGCATACATGTATTCTCACTGGGGTGAATGGAATATTGTGGGCACTATCACTCAGTGGTTAGCACTCTTGCATTGCGGAACCTGGGTCCTGGGTTCAAGGGCAAAATCTGCATGGAGTTCGTATGTTCTCTCCATGTTTGAGTGGGTTTCCTTCAACACTCCAAAATCATACAAATAGGTGAATGTAGACTGTAATCTCGAAGGGGCGAAAGACTCTATGTAAGCGATGACAATCTGTTTACAGCACTGCAGAACATGTATGCGTTATGTAAATGAGTAAAATACAATTAAAAATCTGCTGCCAAACACCTCTCGCAGTGGCTTATCTCCCATACGAACAAAGGATCGGCATTCTTTTTTCCCCTCGACATCTGATCATGCACATTAGGGGGTTGGCCAGTCCTATTCGAATCTGTGGGTTTGATTGACATTCATTTAATGTTCATGGGCATTTTTATTGAAGAACTATTCTCAGGACAAGTCATCAATTTTTTGAGATGGAGCTGCAAAACCCCTTTAAAGAGGTTTTCCCATCTTAGCGTTTAATAGCCGAGGTGGAAAAACCTGGTGCACTGTGTTGACCACTTGTTAGAAAGAGCCATTTAAATAAAAGAGACCTATGAAAACGGGCCTCAGCTGAAGGGCTCGGCTTTCTCTGTAGACTCTGACCACGTGGCTGGTAACCATACCAGCGATTTCCCATCTGAGATATGAAAAGCAGATATGGGAACACCTCTTTAATGCTTAGTTCAAGTATGCATTTGGAACTGAGGAGACCTTGTATCGGACACTATATCAATTCTTATTCATTCTGATAGGTAAAGAAGAAATCATCTTTATTACAGGTTTTTTTTGGTGTTTTTGTCTGTTTTTTTTTTTTTACAGAAATTGATATCTTTTGAGCATTCACCAATATGTACTCTCTATTTCTTAAGATTTCTGATTACTGTGTACATGAGCAACATGATAACTAGAGATAAGCGAGTATACTCGCTAAGGCACAATACTCGAGCGAGTAGTGCCTTAGCCGAGTATCTCCCCGCTTGTCTCTAAAGATTCGGGGGCCAGCAGCGGGCGGGGAGCGGTGGGGGAGAGCGGGGAGGAACGGAGTGGAGATCTCTCTCTCCCTCTCCCCCCGCTCCCCGCCGCAACTCACCTGTCACCTGCACCGGCCCCCGATTCTTTAGAGACGAGCGGGGAGATACTCGGCTAAGGCACTACTCGCTCGAGTATTGTGCCTTAGCGAGTATACTCGCTCATCTCTAATGATAACCCTTCATGCATGCAGAGGAGATCTTTCCTATTTTTATGTAGGAAATTTTTTTTAGTTGTTTATCTCAGTTGTTCCCCTTATTGATAAAATGCAATTATCATTATATATTATTGTCGTTCAAGTCTTACCTGCAATCACTACAACTTAAAGGGGTTCTCATAGAAGTGGATTTCCTGCCTTGGCTCCCCCTATATGAACCTAAGCAGAGAGTCGCCAAAAAGCAGCTGCAGCTATGATTAGAGAGTCTTGTATTACATGGTTGACCACACATTTGAATGGCCAGTATGTAATAATACATTAGAGAAGGGTTAGAGAAACCAGGCCAATGAAGACCGGTTGATCCCTGGGCAGCTTCACTTAAAAAAAAGAGCTTGCTTTATGCGACAATTCCTTAAATACATTGTAATCCAGCTAGTAATTTAATCTGTTCTCCTTCGTTGACCTCAGCTGCTATTACAAGATATGAAGGATAGGACATAAAGTTTTCCTTTTGGTTTACCTAATCCATGCAAAGGTTTGCAGATTACATTTGCATGTATTGTTATCTTGACTTTAGAGTAGATCCTAAATTATTATCCTATGATTATTACAGGAATATATTGTCTGTGCTGCTCTGTCATCCATGCTGGGTTTTTGTAAAGAGGTTGCTAGAAGTTTTATTAGCTTTTTAAAGTTACTTTAAGCAATATGGCGAATGTCCCAAAGAAACACTGATGTAATAGAGAGATAAGGCAGATGTCATTAATTTGCAGCACATGGCCTAAAATATACTAAGCCTACTAAAAATACTGACCCTGACATGTATCCACATGATAATTCCATCTTTATGATTTCTAATGCTATAAAATATGTTTTAGACTTGTTCCCGTGTTTTTGGTTTATTATTCTAACCATAAAAATACCTTTTGCAGCAGCTTCTGTCCACGCCAAAATGTCTGTCCCGGCGGTGTTTGTGTTTAACCGAAATTTAGTTACTAAAGTTCACAACAAGACAAAACACTTGAAGATTGCATTTTGCGATATGCAATGTAACTATTCACAATCCTTTCTGTATTGTCTAAAACATCGCCAAATGATTAGGCTGCACATAGGCATCATATGACCCCATTGCAAAACTCAGAAGTGGCCCTACTGAGAGCTCAGTCACCTCCAGAGGTGCTGCTGCAGGCTGTTGCTCCCTCCTCCACGCCGACAAGGCATTGCTTTCTGGATGTGGGGCTTGAATGCCCCGCCTCCAGAAAGCTAATGACATCATTGAATGGCTGTGATTGGTTAACACAGCACCGGCTTTCATTGGCTGAGTTAGCCAATCAGAGCATTAGCTTTCTGGAGGCGGGGCATTCAAGCCCTGCATCCAGAAAGCAATGCTCTGTCGGCGTTTTCTAGAGAATATTCCCGGCGTATAAGACGACAGTTGGGGTCGTCTTATACACCCAGTCGTCTTATATGCCGGAAAATATGGTAATATGCCTTTAGTAAGGTCCTCCAAAACACTGTGCTGCTTTAGTTCAGAATATATCTGTATTGGACACCCTATTGTTCTTGCTTGTTAAAGGGATTGTCTAGGCTCCTTTCAACTGTTGACCCATCCTCTACATAGGTCATCAGTATAGATGAGCGAGTATACTCGCTAAAGGCAATTGCTCGAGCAAGCATTGCCTTTAACGAGTATCTCCCCCCGCTCGAGACTGCAGGTTCAGGTGCCGGCAGCGGGCACGGAGCTGCGGGGGAGAGCGGGGTGGAACAGAGGGGAGATCTCTCTCTCCCCCCACCCCCCCCGCTCCCTCCTGCTGACAGCCACTACTCACCGCTCCCCCGCGCCGCCACCCGAACCTGCAGTCTCGAGTGGGGGAGATATTCGCTAAAGGCAATGCTCGCTCGAGCAATTGCCTTTAGCGAGTATACTCGCTCATCTCTAGTCATCAGTAGTTCATGGATAGGGGGTTGCCGCTCAGAACCCCTGTTCATCGCTGATCATATGACTTCCTGTCCAGTGCAGTGGGTTGGACATTGTCATCAGCGGGCAGGAGAGGAAATGTGGGTGCAAGCTTGACTCCTATTGAAATCAATGGGAGACCGCGCTGCTGCTATGATTGTAGATTTCTGTTACCGCTATTAAGAGATATCTCATTTTGTATGGATTTACACAACTAGTATAGAACTCAATGGGAGCTGTATACATCTGTATGCTATGAATTCAATGCAAGCATCATGTGTCCTGTCAGTAATAGATATTAGCTGATGGATAGGGGGACTGCTGACACAAGATTCGAAGGCCATGACTGTATTTAGATTTCATACTGCTGTAGGCACTTTCAGTGCTCAGGCCCCCTATTGGTGAGTCAGGTTAAAGCTGCTGCCCATATACTTTAAATACTAGTTGAGAAAATAATTGTTAGAATGACAATTCCCCCTACACAGAGGGAGTGTGCATAGGTTTTCATTGGGGAGAAGGACTTCAGCTACTGCGAGAGGCCTCTGGCAGAGGTTTATCTCCCATGGGAACCTGGCAACAAAGCCAAGATTACTGTATAAATATGATAACAGAATCCAGTTTACTCCATGCATATGTTAACAGAACTGCCCTCCAGGTAAATCTCTTGGTTGATAGGGTCCAGTGCAGCTTTGTTTGTGACCCTAGCTGTTTAGGGGATTCATAGAAGTTTTCTCCAACATCACAGCTCGAAAGCATCAATTTTTCATCTATGTGCTATCCTCAAATTCCCGCGTCTCACAGCCATATGTTGCAATCCAGAAGAAAATGGCTGAGATTAAGCTTTGTTTGATGGTGACTAAGACAATCTTGCACTACCATATTGGATCCATGCTCACCATGACTGTGTCCATGACAGTGCTAATCAATGCTTTATTTCAACTGCTGAGCTCCCACTATGATGGATGAGGGACCCAAAGAATATGAAACTATTAACCATTTTTATGTGGACTTCGTTGTTAGCAGTGATCATGATGTTTGTCGTCTAGATGTTCAGGTAAAGTCCCATCTTCTCACTTTCTTCTTATAGCTTCAGGATCAGTCAGTCTTTAGGATCGGTGTTCAGTCTTCAGATGCTTCACTGTCTCTGCTACCTGGGTCCCGTCTTCTTCATATTTTAGTTTAGCATGGTTATTCCACCTATTTTCAACCCAGTACCCTGATCATTTAAGTCCATAGAATCATAGAATGGTAGAGTTGGAAGAGACCTCCAGGGTCATCGGGTCCAACCCCCTGTTCAGTGCAGGATTTACTAAATCATCCTAGACAGATATTTGTCCAGCCTCTGTTTGAACACTTCCATTGGAGGAGAACTCACCACCTCCCGTGGTAACCTGTTCCACTCATTGATCACCCTCACTGTCAGAAAGTTTTTTCTAATATCTAATTTGTGTCTCCTCCCTTTCAGATTCATCCCATTGCTTCTAGTCTTTCCTTTTGCAGATGAGAATAGGGCTGATCCCTCTGCACTGTGACAGCCCTTCAGATATTTGTAGACAGCTATTAAGTCTCCTCTCAGCCTTCTTTTTTGCAAGTTTAACATTCCCAGATCCTTTAACCGTTCCTCATAGGACATGATTTGCAGACCGCTCACCATCTTGGTAACTCTTCTCTGAACTTGCTCCAGTTTGTCTATGTCTTTTTTAAAGTGGGGTGCCCAGAACTGGACACAGTATTCCAGATGAGGTCTGACTAAGGAAGATTAGAGGGGGATAATCACCTTACGTGATCTAGACTCTATGCTTCTCTTAATACATCCCAGAATTGTGTTTGTCTTTTTGGCTGCTGCATCACATTGTTGACTCATGTTTACTCTATGATCTATTCGTATACCCAAGTCTTTTTCACATGTGCTGCTTAGCTCAGTGCCTCCAATTCTGTATATGCTTTTTTCATTTTTCTTGCCCAGATATAGGACTTTGCATTTCTCCATGTTAAATACCATTCTGTTAGTCGCTGCCCACTGTGCAAACTTTTCTAGGTCTTTTTGAATACTCTCTCTCTCTTTTCCCTAGTGTTAGCTATCCCTCCTAGCTTTGTGTCATCAGCAAATTTGATCAATTTCCCATCAATTCCCTCCTCCAGATCATTTATAAAAATGTTGAACAACACTGGGCCTAGGACAGAGCCTTGTGGTACCCCACTTGATACATTCTTCTACTTGGATGTGCAGCCATTTATGACAACTCTTTGAGTATGATCACTCAGCCAGTCCTGAATCCATCTAATGATCACTTCCACATAGAGCTTGGAAAAAAAAGGAAAGGATGCATCCTTGTCTTGTGCCTTCTTTAATCTTGAAACATTCTGCCCTCCCTTGCCACAGTCAGATCAAAGTGGCGGGAGAGTGGCAACACATGACATACCAACAGTGGCGATCATGTGGCTAAGTGCTATAGGTTGGGGAAAGACCTGGTCACCTACCCTATAAAACCTTCACCATGAAACTCTATGGATCAGAATCAACATGCATAAATATACACTAACTAATACTTTATTGATGTATCCTTTAACCTTATGACAGCATTCAGTCTTTTTGGGTAGGTGTCTATCAGCATGGCAGAACTTGACTTGGCAATATATATCCATACTGACAATTCAATACCAAGATTTAGATAGCTGATGATGCCTGTACAGCATGAAGCATTATCGAAATCTTAATATTATAAGAATATACACCAAAGACCTAAAAAACCTTTTGTCAATTAATTTCATTTTCAGGTAAAACCAAAAACAGAAATAAGAGAAATCCTGAATCGGTTAACAAAAAAGGTTTCAACAGCCTAATCTGGGGTTTTGTTACATTTAGTACAAAAGGAAAACACAGACGATGTTGATTCGCTCCTCGGGGACCGAAACTAAAAAGGAAAGATATTCACAGGAAAACATAGCAGATAACCATTGTAATAGCAATTTGCTATCTGACTTCTGATTGAGGCCTGAGACTGTAAACAGGGATACATATAGTGAAGTTGGGCTGTTTTTTGCCCGTGCATTCACTAATATAATTAAACTAAAGCTTGTCAAGCATTTGCCGTTGTGTTGTTTATATGTGGATTTGTGGAAAGGAATTACAGATTTAAGGCATTTTGCTAAAGATTATTTGCCAGCAGCAATATTTAGTGCAAAGCACATATTTTTATTAACAATAATTTCAAGAGCCAGAAAATATTGATATGATTATAGCCCGAGGCAGTAAAAAAGGATCATAATGAGGTGGTGGTAATCAGAGAGAGTAGTGAGCGCTGCTTTGACTAATGACTATATGAACACCAATGTACATTATTCATGGAGCTTCCGATTAAAGGAAATCTAAAATGTAACACAAGGTTCTTACTTACAAAATCTGCACTTATCTGCATTTCAAATACAAGCCGTACTTCCAGATTTTGCACTAATTCTGAGCAAACAGGACTTTCCATATATTAACCTGCAGTAAATGTATTCATTTCAAAAGATTGCTTCTGTATATATAATGAACCGTATTAACCTGTTTAAGACCATGCACCGTAATTGTATAGCGTGTGGTCCTGGGCTTTAATACCGCGGGTGCGGGTTTAAAGCTCCTGCTGTCTAGCAGGTGCCGAGCTGTCAGAGACAGAGGGGAACCCTAAGGATTTGCAGCCTACATAATGCACAATGAGTACTATGCAGTGGCAAGATCGCTGCCCACATTGGACCTGCTGATCATGTAATCGCCGGGTACAGCCTGCGTGGCAAGGCGGCTGGTTCTTAGCAGACCCCGATCAGCGCTGTCATTAATTAATGTTACCATAAGGGCTTTATCCCTCTGTAACTGGGTCTGCTGTAGATTCTGCGCAAAATACAAAAAAATGATAAAGAGTAAGTGTCCACAAGAGACCTTTAATGACCTCATGGAGGATACATTATTCGCGAAAAATAAAAAAAAAACTAGCCTGGGTACCTGATACAGAACACGTGCTATACAAAAGGTGACCTTTTAAGTAAGAAAAGATTATATCAGAATGTACGCATACAATTTGGTATTTTTTGTTGCCAATAGCAGCCAATCATAGCTCAGCTTTCATTTGTTATTCTCCTGAGGTAAAATGAAAGCTGCGCTGTGATTGGTTGCTATATATTATACTGCTGAGGTGAAATAAAAGCTGTGCTGTGATTGGTTACCATAGGCAACAGTTTTCAATCCTCAGTGCTGAGATAAAAGGAAAGCTGCTCTGTGATTGGTTGCTATGGGCAACAGTATTTAATCCTCTTAGTGCTGAGGTAAAACAAAGCTGCTCTGTGATTGGTTGCTTTGGGCACCAAAAATAGTTTTTTTTTACTATTTTTTGATTTACTGTTCGACAGTTTTGATAAATAAGGGCTGGGGTTCATCAATTTGTTCCATGTATTCCTGTCTGGGGGTCATTTTTCTAAACTGTTATCCACACGGACATCCAAGGTGGAATTAAGAAGGACAAAATGGGCCTAAACAAAGCCGTAAGTGACTAAATGATAATGGACATATGTTTTAGCGTCCAAACAGTTGCTTCCCAAGTCTCATATTTTGAGACTGGGTAGATGTGCTCAATTCTGATATATATTTATTTAGAGCATCTTGAGTTCCTTGCACACACTCACATCTATAGCTCTCTCCAAACCAGTATGGAGACGGTTAATCTTAGACTAGACCTGCATGCCCTGTTACCAAACAACAGAACAGGGTCTAATCTGCTTGATATTATGTCTAGCCGAGACCTAGGTCAATTAATATGGCAGCATCCTGTGGAGCTACATGAATCATCCGCCCCCTGGCTCCGTGTCCTGCCCGCTAATGTTCCAAGGTACTACTCAGTCCATCAGCAGCCATGCAATACATTGGTTAGTTCTGCTACTGTATTTGTGTTATGTTTGGTTTTGTAACTGTATTAAAGGGGTGGTCTCGCGAAACCAAGTGGGGTTATACACTTCCGTATGGCCATATTAATGCACTTTGTAATGTACATTGTGCATTAAATATGAGCCATACAGAAGTTATTCCACTTACCTGCTCCGTTGCTAGCGTCCTCGTCTCCATGGTTCCGTCTAAATTCGCTGGCAGCTTGCTTTTTTAGACGCGCTTGCGCAGTCCGGTCTTCTCCATTCAGCACGAGCCGCTTCAGTGTGCTCCCCGCTACAGCTCTTCTGCGCATGCGCAGACGAGCTGTCACTGCTCGGGAGCGCGCTGAAGCGGCCATTCTGCACCATCCTCTGTTAGAGGAAGGTGCAGAAACTGGAGCTGCCCAGCGGAGAAGACCAGCCCAGCCCAGCCCAGCTGCCCCGAGAAGCCTCCCAGGTAAGTGATGGGTCGGGGGGGGCTGCCGCTGCGCCGGGCTGCGCCGGGCTGCGCCGGGGAGGGGGGCTGCCGCTGCGCCGGGGGGGGCTGCCGCTGCGCCGGGGGAGCTAGCGCTAGGCCGGGGGGGCTGTCGCTGCGATGGGGGGGGCTGTCGCTGCGATGGGGGGGGCTGTCGCTAGGCCGGGGGGGCTGTCGCTGCGCCGGGGGAGCTAGCGCTAGGCCGGGGGGGCTGTCGCTGCGATGGGGGGGGCTGTCGCTAGGCCGGGGGGGCTGTCGCTGCGCCGGGGGAGCTAGCGCTGGGGAGCCGGGGGCTAGCGCCGGTTACCTGCTGTCTGGTCGGCGGCTGCGGGGCGTCTGGTCGGCGGCTGCGATGCGTCCGGTTGCCATGGAGACACAGCTGGCGGCGTCTCGGGAGCGCGCACGTCGGGCTGCAGCGAGCGACGGGGAAAGAGCCGGCGGCCATCTTGAGGAAACTTTTATAACTTGCTGAAACGCTGGAACGGTAAGTACGAACCAGCTAGAAATGTCATTTACAGGGGGGCTTAGTAATGTGTGTTTAATGGGGGGGACTGGGCAAAAAAAAAAATTAACTGCTTCCTCGAGACATCTCCTTTAATGTTATGAGCCTAGTTCTGGTAATTTATCAATGTACTAAGGTTGGCTCTGGTGCTGTATTTATGTTATGAGCTTGGTTTTGGTACGGTATTAATTCACTAAGCAATTTGAGAGTGGTTGTGGTGCTGTAAGCAGAATACAGGCAGACTGCCTATCAGTGTAAAATATACAGATTTTTTCTTATGACTGGGGTCGCCAAAATAAATTCTGAAAAAAGTATCTTTATTATGTCCATTAAAAAATGAAACGGTGAGCCGAAACGTCTCTTCTTTTTTAATGGACATAAGATGCATCTAGGTATGTAATTTTTAACATAAGATTCCTGTGTGCTGCTTGCAAAGCTTCTTCATCGCCTACAAGTATTTGGAATCCCTTTTGGAGTCAGGATTCAGACGGCGAGCTGGCACTCCAGAAACTTTCCCGTTGTGTACGGTAAATTGGCAGTGCTGCTGGATACCTTTATTTCATTCTGAAAAATGTATAATATAACTTAAAGCCATCACTGCCTCCATCTTCATAAGTATGTAACCAAAGAGGTTCCTTTGGGAAAATTTAGTAAGCCCAGAATATCCTGCACCGGGCTTAGTATGAGTTCCCCCGGCGAACGGCGCACTGAATACATGAAGAAGCCTCTTCATGTATTCAGCACACGCCCTATTGGCTTTGTTCTGGTCCTGAACCAGGCATACATTTCTGGCATAATTTATGCCAGTTTTTCGCATAAATTATACCTTAAAATCTGTTGGTCTGGGGTGGCTAATGGGACCTCTGGACAAACCCATCCACTTTTCAAAGAAGTGGTAGGGCTTGCACAAGAGTATGGGAAGTCACAAACTTTTTGCACAAACAGGTCTGGAAGAAACATTTGCCACTTTTGTACCCGAGTGTCCTGGTGTTGTGTCCAACCGGACAAGCAATATCCAAAACAAACAAAAAAGGCACAACTGTGCAAAGGAAACATAAAACTACGGGAAATCCTCTCCCTATAAACCCCTAACCCAGGAGGAAGCCCTGCCTACTCAGCAGGCCAATCGCTCTGATAGGTGCGGACCCGCACGCGTGCCTGGGCCACTGACACGTCTCTATCAGGAAGCCCTAGAACAAAAGAAAAGGGAAACAGAAAACCAAACAAAGCAGAAATAGGAACTTAGCTCACACGGAGGAGTTTCAGCCAGGATGTGCTCCTCAGTAGCTGTCCAGAGGCAACTAAAGCATTGACCAGCACAGGAGTCAATACTAGCACTGCTTAAATAGGAGCAGGGCTATTCAGCACCAGGTGAGGACTGACATTACTCTTGCAACCACCACACCCCTCAGCTCCAGGAAAGGATGGAATACTGCTAAACCCTGGTCTGGCCTGAAAGCAAGGTTGGAACCTCCAAACGGCTGCAACACCTGGCATACAGACTATAGTAAATGTCTCCCCCCCTTTGGGTCTCCATACAGGTTGCATGCACATGGCTCTCGCAGAAGAAATGAGAATCCATTCGAGTCAGTTTGTTCTCTACTTTACCCATAAATTTGTCCCAATTACTCAACGATTTGCTTTTCCATTTTTATGATGTTTGCCTTCTATTTCACATTAACAGGCCATCAAACGCTAAAAGGCTACACTCATTTATTAGGCTTATATGAAAATAAGACGCTGCACTCCTTTCCAAATACACCTTCCGTAGACGAGCGTTAAAGGCTATAAGGGCCAGCCGTCTTTCCATAGTCTTTCTTTCTCCAAAAATAATTAAATCCTTCTGGCTGTTTTCAAAAAAATCTCTTCAGAAGAGCTAAAAGTTTAATAAACAACGGTTTCTAGTGCCGCTTACAGTTTTTTTTTCCCTACTATTATTTTATTTGGCATTTTCAAGTTTTGAAGTCTGTGGACAAATGCATCTGTTTAGACAGCCTCGTATTTGAGGTCAAGTCACACTCTTCGGGACGACGTTCACATATCTTTTTGATCAAGTTGATGCGCTTACAAAAAAAAACAATTTACACCATGATGTACCATCTTAATGTCGAATTACTTTATTCATAGTCCATTCCGCCAGTCAGAAGGCCGAGGAGATTTTCTGACTTATGGCCAACTTGAGAGCGCGAGAGAAGTGTATTTTGTGCAATAATCATGTTTGTTCTTCAGTGGTATAAAATGTATTAACATAAAAATGTCTTTATGCAATCATTTCCGAGAACAGAGGATCTACGAACGGTGCTAGCACTATAACCTGATTCTAAATCTATGTTATTATTATTGTAATGAGGAGAATTTGATGGTATTTATTCAAGCTCCTTTCTACTTCAGGTAATGCATTGTTTAGTCTCCAGCAAGAACCATATTGAATGGGAAAGCGGGAATTATTGGAGTGGATGACTTCATATAATCAGATTGTTTATAGATGGTAACAACATATGATAGACTGTTTAAAAAAAAAATCACTATGCTTCATTAAGTGAGCAGACATCTGTCATTGTTCTTAGTCTACTCCCTGCACATTGTTGCACTTCAATCATTTCTTTTATTTTGGAATTGATATTAATGCACAACCGTGACTATAGAAAACTTCAATTTCTTTAATCAAAACACTTTTTAAGTATATCCATAATTACCAGTAAGAGAACCATTAATGCAATTGTAGAATTCTGACATTTTGAGCATTGCTTCTGTATAATTCTTCTGTAGAAGTGTGCAGACGAAAATTATATACTTCTTAAGGGCTCCTGAGCACAGCGGTGTTATAGATCTATTTGTTGTGCCGATTCATAATACGGCCCCCATTGATAGATATGCGCCCATGCTCTACCTCTCTATGCCTCAGGTTTCATTTGAAAGCATGCAGCCTTTGGATCCATACACAATCCGTGAGTAGCGATTATTGTGGCGTATTCCCTTGCATTCCTACATTGCCTAAGGTGTAAGATAATCTCGGTGTTTACGCCTCATTGACAGCAATGAAACATCGGCCGAAAATCGTGACCATGTGAAGCATTGGATTCCAATGCATTCATTCTAGAGATGAGCGAGTATACTCGCTAAGGCTAACTACTCGAGCGAGTAGTGCCTTAGCCGAGTATCTCCCCGCTCGTCTGTAAAGATTCGGCTGCCGGCACGGGTGACAGGTGAATTGCGGGAGTGAGCAGGGAGGAGCGGGGGGGAGGGAGAGAGGGAGAGAGGGATCTCCCCTCCGTTCCTCCCCGCTCTCCGCCGCCACTCCCCGCCAGCCCCAGGCAGCCGAATCTTTAGAGATGAGCGGGGAGATACTCGACTAAGGCACTACTCGCTCGAGTAATGTGCCTTAGCGAGTATACTCGCTCATCTCTAATTCATTCCCATTGGCATGAAAAAGTTGCATCGTGAATTCGGGCGATCGTTTTCAGTGGCTGATTTTTCACGCTGCATCAAAAGACGGCTCTTGACCTATCTTTTGACAAAAAACACAGGAAGCTGAAAAATACCGGAAAAAAGGGAAGGGGGGAGGGAGTCTACCTGCGTCCGGTGCTCGGAATATAAGACAGTTGGAGCTATTTAAGCATTAGAAGTCCTTCCGAGGATTTCTGACGACCAACGGAATTCCGTGTTGCAGCGTATTTTTCACACGATACGCCCATGAGAATGGGCGAGAAAGCACTAATTAATCTCGGGACTCGATCGGCATAAAAACACATCGCTCGTGTGAATAAGGCCTTTAACTGTTAACATAGAAATGACAGAATAGCAAATACTGGGGCAAAGCAGAAGCATTTCCAGGATAATACAGGGACAGAAGCAGCAGGAGTTGCAGGTTGGCAATGCATTAGGACCAAAATTAAATCTATCCGAAAAAGTGCTAATTAGAGATGAGCGAACGTACTCGGTAAGGGCGATTTCGCAATCGAGCACCGCAATTTTCGAGTACTTCACTACTCGGGGGAAAAGTACTCGGGTGTGCTGTGGGGCGGGGGGTTGCAGAGGGGAGTGGGGGGTAGCAGCGGGGAACAGGGGGGAGCCATCTCTCTCCCCCTCTCCCCCCCCACTCCCCGCTGCAACCCACTGCTCACCCACAGCGCACCCGAGTACTTTTCACCCGAGTAGTGAAGTACTCGAAAATCGCGGTGCTCGATTGCGAAATCGCCCTTACCGAGTACGTTCGCTCATCTCTAGTGCTAATGCATCTTAGTAGATGGATACATCTAAATCTTCTATTATACTTAATACATAGATTCATGAGCCTTATATGGAAAGTAGGCATTTTAATGCGTAGGCTACTGTAAGCACGAGCTATAATAAGTATATATGCAAAGAATGTTAATAGTATGTATTTAAAGGGAATGCGTCACGTCCCCACAACACCATAAGCTAAGCTATGGTGCTGTTAGAGAATATATATATATATATATATATATATATACTCACTCGCTCCTGCGATCCAGCTGTGTTGGCGTGCAGCATGAAAATCAGATTTTTTTTTTAGAGTCCCATGTGCGCCCTCCTCCATACAAGTCTATAGGAGATTATCAATAGTTGATCAGCTCAGGTTCACCGTTTAGGAACCCGGCCATTCAGCTGATCACACATGTGCCGTGAGTGCAGCTATACACAGGTGTCAGAGAGGAAGCTTCTGCTCTGACCCTTCTGTTGTGGTCATCGCAACTCCGGTTGATTTTACTGAGAGCTGTGGCAGCAATTACAAGTAGCGGCCACTACCCAGGAGTCGGCGCAGTATCTTGCATTTTGTATCCCTGTGTATTGCGGCGCTGAAAGCTGGCGTCCAATCAGCTGATCGTCTGGGGTCCTGGTCCTGAGTGGCAGACCCAGTCGAACAACTATTGATGACCTATCCTGAATATAGGTCCTCAATAGTATTTTTCTGGAAAACCCCTTTAAGCGTTGGTCCATTTTCTTTCTAGAGTAGCTGTGGTAGGCATTGGGACATTGATGTCATATGATCTTCTTGTTTGCAGAAGGCTATTAAAGCATGCCTGCACTTTTTGATGACTTTTCAGAATAAGCTGCCATATGTGTACATGAGGAATAACACTATATCCTGCCAGAAAATGAATTGGATCTTGTATTTATCACATGGAGAATCTATGACAGAGATAAAACGTAGGATAGCATTGGGTAGAAGCGCGATGCTAAACATGGACAAAATCTGGAAAAGTAGGGATATCGGAAAAGCAACTAAACTGTTACGATCGTGTGGGCAACCTAAGCATGGGAGCCCACACGATCGTACCCTAAACGGGATAGAATGGATGGGATGGACGCACACAGGTAGCACCAGGGTCACACGGGACTCACACCGGTTTCAGGCAACTGACCCTGTTCTACACGGGAGGATGGCATGGCCCTACCTAAGCGGAGAACATTGCCCCAATAAGGGCAGCCCAGCGGTATTCGGATCTGGGCCCTAGCTGATCCTAGGAACCACGCCACAGAACAGGAGACATACACATGCTACATGACAGAGACAGAACCACAGGATACACAGCATACAGCAGCCACAATGCAACCACTAGAACAGATGATAAGCTGAATATAAATACCAGGTATTGGTTGACATTTTAAACAAAACATGGAAGCTAGCGGGCCCCTTCACGGCTCCTGGTTATACCGCTTGTCCCTACACTAACCAGGAGTCCAGCAGAATCGGACGGAGTTCACACAGAAAGATGCAACAGGACAGGACACAGATAGCAGGTCACGCAGCAAACTGACACGAAACTGACAGAATTTAAACGTACAAACGGACATGAACGAGCAAGACAGAGATTACTCAGCAAAGCTTGCAACAGGACAGAACAGAGCACTGGACACACAGCCAGCTGCATCAGGAACAGGACAGAGTACAGGGCACACAGCCAGACAAGACTCCACTCAGAGATCACAAGCACACAGATGAAACTCACAGCAAGTCTATGTGTCCTCATACCAGGGGGAATAGACAGTGAACTACACAAGCTCACATAGGGAACAGTGTCCAGTTACACCAACTGACACCCAGAACAGACAGTCAACTACACAAGCTGACACAGGGAACAGTGTCCAGTTACACCAACTGACACCCAGAATAAGACATAAGACGTTTGGAGGCTGCATCTGTACAGGGGGAAGGAAAAGGGGGCTGCATGTACTGCGGACTAGGACTACAGGTGTCCAAACAATCTTGGGGAAGCAGAGAGACAATAGACCTACTTGCAAACACAGATCACAGTGGGAACAAGCTGAACATGACTGATAAAAAGTTACAGGACACAGAAGTAACATGAGTGCTCACCCTAGGGTCCAGCCAGACTGACCAGAAGCTGGGTTTATATGTGAGCACAGATCCAGGAGATTGGCTAGCAGGAAGTACCATACCCAGCCAGCTCAATTAACCCTCAACCACCTGACTGTGCTGCTAGGAGTACATAGTACAACAAATCCCAGCAGCACACGTAACATAAACGCAGGATATGCAAACCACCGTTTTCGCCATAGCCATGTATGGATGTGAAAGCTGGACTGCGAAAAAAGTTGATAGAAGGAGGATTGATGTGTTTGAGCTGTGATGCTAGTGAAAGCTGCTGCGTATACCCTGGATGGCGAGAGGAACAAACAGAGAAGTATAAGAATCGTATAAGACCCACTATATCACTTGAGGACAAGATGACCAGACTCAGACTCATGGAGGAAAAGATGACCAGGCTCAGACTCACGTAGGACAAGATGACCAGGCTCAGACTCACGGAGGACAAGATAGACTAGGCTCAGACTTACGGAGGACAAAATGACCAGACTCAGACTCACGGAGGACAAGATGACCAGACTCAGACTCACGGAGGACAAGATGACCAGACTCAGACTCACGGAGGACAAGATGACCAGACTCAGACTCACGGAGGACAAGATGACCAGACTCAGACTCACGGAGGACAAGATGGACTAGGCTCAGACTTACGGAGGACAAAATGACCAGACTCAGACTCACGGAGGACAAGATGACCAGACTCAGACTCACGGAGGACAAGATGACCAGACTCAGACTCACGGAGGACAAGATGACCAGACTCAGACTCACAGAGGACAAGATGACAGGAATCAGACTCACAGGGGACAAAATGACCAGACTCAGACTAACGGAGGACAAGATGACCGGAATCAGATTCACGGAGGACAAGATGACCAGACTCAGACTCGTGTATTTTGGCCATATAATGCAAGCAGAGTCGCTAGAAAAATCTATGATGCTTGGACAGATCAGAGGCAAAAGAAGGACTAAAGGACACGATGGCTGATACCGTCAGAGCTGATACTGGCATGGATATCGCAAAACTAAAAGAAGCAGTGCAAAACCGAAAAACAGAGTGAGCTCATCGTTAGGGTCGCCGAGAGTCATTAACAACTAAACAGCTAATAACAACAACATTTATCACCAGTTTTCCCTCTGTGAACTGTATTTCTATTTTTCAGTTCTCTCTGTGCTGGTGGGTGCAGACTGCTGCCATAATGTGTTCCATACACTACACATGGAAAAAACAGTAGATTTTCCTTACTAAGGCCAGGTCACACGAGCATGTTGGTAAAGCGTATTCCGCGTGTGGGTCTTGTGTGCATAATATGCTCTACAATCTTCTTTAGGCAGCCATTTTGCTGCTCACACGACTTGCATAAAATTCGCACGCATGAAAAATCACTGCACGTTCAATCTTGACTTGCATTACGCACGCCAAGATAGTACACGGCTATCGGTGGCACATAGCCAGCATGCAATATCCTTGTATATCTCTCAGCCTGCATGCTGCAAGATACATTCGTGTGACTCTCTGTAGCATACCTAAAGAAATAATGTAATCATGGAGGACACTAAATAAGTTATGAGCAGTATAGATGTGATTACAGGAGCTATATATCATTCACCATTATCTACTGAAGCCACAACTGTGTGAGTCTCTGCTTTTATCTACTACTTCCAACCCCCTCCTCCTCTCTGCTTTCCATAGACTTTTATGGGCAGCATGAGTCATTGCCCTCTTTCACTTTCAGTGTTCTGTCTTGTCATCTCTGCTGATAGAGACAGACTTCACTTGACAACAGCAGTGGACAGTAAGGCCTTGTGTCCACGGGAAAATTCGGGCCCTCACGGATTCCCCGTGCGGAATCCCACAGACATGAGGCCAAGAAAATAGATTATACTTACCTGTCCGGATGCTGCGGGTCTTCCCGGCGGATGTGTTTGGTACACCGGCAGTGTGCCGCGCACATGCGCCGTGCGCACTTTTTTTTTAAACTCCTGCTTTCCCGCGGTCCAGCAGCATGGACGCAGTGACAGCTGCGGGTGTGCTGCAGGAATCGACGGCTTCAAGCCGCGGGAGCCGTCTGTGCGGGAAAACCACACGAAATGGAGCATGCTGCAGGAGGTTTCCCGCACGTGCAATCCGCATGCCAGGGAAAAATGACATCCGCAGGTATTTAATTACCTGCAAGTGTCCAATGATTCCCTATGGGCGCGGATCACACGTGCGGAAGCCCCACGCGGATTTCTTAATTCCATTTTCCCCGTGGACATTGGGCCTAGAGTGGAAGGAAACCCCTAGTAGCCGGCACTTTACAGGGACTTTTCAGGACAAAAACATTATTTTAGGTAAATAAAGTCATTTGCACTTTTGTTAGTTATGACACTGGCTATCATTAACACAAGATATCTCAAACTGCATTAACCATTTAAGTATCATTAACATATAACACATCTACTACAACACATACAGTATAAACCAATAAACTTTATACAAGACATCTTACAAAATGCAGCATGACATAAAATAAAGTCTCCCTTTAAGATGCTAATTCTCCTTTGATTAATCTCTGGTAATATCCACTCAAGTATAACTGAACTCTATATATACATTGACGTCTACTATTAGCACCACTCTACAAGCAGGAAACCTATAGGGAGTTCATGCCCATCCCATGCCCACCAGTGAATAGACAGAGGCACCATTAGGACAGCCCGTGCCATAGCATAGTACAAATAACATATAGATAGAATACATTCTGTTGATACTTTGGTGAGCCACGGTTAAGGATTTGATTTCTTACTCCATTATTTCTTCAGTTCTTCCAAACCAATCATAAGTGGAACAATTCCAATAATACAGGTAAGCTAGGAAATAGATGGCTGTATAAAACCCATCTACATGTTCATACTCATCCTCATGTTTAGAGCAAGCATCATCCAATTACTATTGATGTGTGACTCACTGCTCCATTGTTCTAGAAGAGAGTGCAGGTGCCTCTTACCATTAATAATGCATAATAATGTGCTGTTATATTTGTTATTCATGCTTTATTTTACATGAAGTGTTACTGCTTTTGTACTATATGCCTCCCGACATACCTGTTGGGTGATGAGGATCCGTTTCTCCGGCAGTTTGGTAAGCTGTGCCCTAACCAACTGGAGAGTTATGGCCTCTGACGCCACACTGTTTGGGAACCTGACGATAATGGTCCAACAATGTGATAGTGCAAGGGCATAACCATACGACATGCATTCACATGAGCATCAGTTCTATTTAAAGGAATTGTCCAACTGTGGAATATTTTTTTTAAATGTCTTATAACAATAAAGGAACATTACTCACCTGTCTGTCCCAGCACTGCAGTTCCCACAGTTCTTCCAGTCTTTTTTTGCGAATGGCTACAATGAGAGGCTGCAGTGGTCACAGGCCGTTCTCTGTGCATCATGGCTCCCAGCATCTAAGCATTGATGTTGGCCAAGCTCTTTAAGGGAGTGGCTTCCTACCGATAGAGGAGCCAGTTGACAATGAGTGTAATGCCACCAAGTGAGAGTAAGTACAGCGATGAGCTATGCTAGCTAATGTACCCAAGTGGGTAAGTGACTACTGGATCCATTGGGGGCATACACCCTTGCTGTGTGCATTACCCCTCAAGAGTAGCTGGTGTGGAGGACAGGGTCAAACTGAGATTGTACATGTCTGAGATGGAAAGAGCTGAATGACATCTAGACTGTGATTACAATGGATCGAAGTAAGCTACCAACCAACACCAGAGTTGCGTCAAGTGGTAGCGAGCTGTACTCCTTCAACCGAAAACCACAATACATGCATCTCTAACAAGTAAAGTGTCTCTCCCTCAGAAGTTGCTATTTTGCAACTCAACTGTATAACTGACACTGTCTGTACCCACTGATGCTCATAGCTGCAGAGAATTGAAAGAGAATGACCGCTTGTGGGTCGAATCAAGACCTTTCTTAGTGTTGACAATTTATGTTGTACCATAAGTTCAAGAAAAGTTGACAAGAAACTTTTAATACTGTGTTCTAGCATGTGCATATCTACCTATCAGAGACTGTTAACAGAAGGTCCAATGCCCTTGTGGATCCTTGTTACAATTCCATACAATACCCATTAGGTCCTACTACTTTGCAGAATTCACTTTTGGCCCTGCAAATCTTGGCTCTAAAACTTGATTCTCTAATGTCTCTACTCCGTGCTTTTCAAAAATACATTGATGATGTCATGGCTGAAGGTTCTTTCTTCCAGTAGTCTATGCTCCAATATGCTATACTCACTAATAAAGCAGAAGATGACACCAAACAAGAAAAGACTCGGGATATGTACCATCACTGTAGTTGATCATTACTATTTAGATACTGGGCTAGTAACTGTAATCACATTTCTTCTACACAAACGAGTGAAATGGTGTTCATATATCTTTAAGAAACAATGTTAACTATTGCATTAAACACATTGAAAAATGTTGTAAGTTATGCCCGGTTCATTGCAAAATAGGAAAAGAAATTATGATAATGTCCCTTTAATTGACTGTAAGCTACTCCAGTAATTTCCTATCAGGATAGATTGGAGCTACACAATGCTTCCTCTGAGAGCATTATCTCACCTTTTACGTTTTTGGCAAATGGTCCATCATAAAACAGCAGCATCTCCTCTGAGCTTTACTTCCCAGCACTGGTATTTCATAGTTAACTAGGCTGCATTGATATCAGATTGCAATTAGACTGTAGATAGATGCAAGTTAAAGAGGGGAGAGAGCATTGTGCAGAACAACCTTCATCTACATGGATTTATAATGCACTCCCTTGTATTTAATTGCTTGGACTCAGGACAACATGAACACCTAATCACTGCTATAAGAAAACCCTTTATATTATAAATGGGAGGGGCGGTTACTGTTCACTATAATATATAACCGTAATAATCTGCTTAGCCATTTTTAATGGAAGGAAAGTTTCCAATTCCATTGTTGCTATTGTCGTAGTTTATAGCTTAGAATTCAACAAAAGGTCATTCATAAATAGCAACATGCATCGGAGCATTATACAGAGTTGTAAATAATAACTAATGTTATGTTCACAAGTCCAAATTTACTTTCCTACCAGAATTCACCTAGATTTTTGTCCAATATGCAATGCATTTGGAAAGTCTTTAGACCCTTTCACTTTTTTGTTATGTTGTGGCCTTATGCAATTTTTTAAAATCAACTTTTCCCTATCGTTCTGCACTCAATACCTCATAATGACAAAGTGAAAGCAGAATGCTAGAAATCTTTGTCAATTTTTAAAAAAATCAAAAACTAACATTATGTATTGACATAAGTATTCAGACCCTTTGGTATGACAATGGTAATTTGGCTTTGGAGACACCCATTTCTCTTGATTTGCTGAAATGTTGTTACACCTTAATTGGAGCTTCCAATAAATACTGAGTATAGAATTCTTATGCCAATGTAAAATGTTAGTTTTTCATTTTTATAAAAAATATCTAACATTTTGCTTTCACTTTGTCATTAGGTGGTATTGAGTACAGAATGATGATGAAAAACCCACTGAGTCCATCGGTTTAAGGTTAATTTATAGTTTGGAGACATGGGGCGGCTTTACCGATGTATAACGGTCTTAAAAACTGTCCCAGGTTTTAATATTTATCAGACTGGTGCATAATGGTGATCTATCACTTCTAGAGATGAGCGAGCATACTCGCTAAGGGCAATTGCATTGTCCTTAGCGAGTACCTGCCCGCTCAGGAGCAAAGATTCGGCTGCCGGCGGCAGGCGGGGAGCAGCGGGGGAGAGCGGGGAGGAACGGAGGGGAGATCTCTCTCTTCCTCTCTCCCCTCGCTCCCCCCTGCTCATGGTCGTAACTCACCTGTCACCCACGCCGGCAGCCAAACCTTTTCTTCTGAGCGGGGAGATACTCGCTAAGGACAATGCTCGATCGAGTAATTGTCCTTAGCGAGTATGCTCGCTCATCTCTAATCACTTCCAATGCCTTCTGAAGCAATCTTGTATGAGAAAAGATTGCTTGAAAACACACATGAGATAAATACATCATGGCTTATGCTGTCTTTGCATTGCAGAAAACTGATATCCAGGGTTAACGCCTGACATTTTGTAGTAATAAAGATATGAAGTGAGAACCTTCCATTCTACAGGGTAATTCAAAAGTCAGAGCCGCCCAGAATATATTCTGAACAAAGTGGGATACAGGTAGGAAACTTTGTAGAACACAGATGAGTGGGATAAACTTTTTTGTACAATTGTGATGCCTGTTGGCCATCTCAGGGGGAGCCCTCTTGGATTCAGCCCAAGAAACTTCAATAGAAAGAAGGTCATTCGATACATGATTTAAGGCTAGAATTTCATCAGAAATTGAATAGTGCAGTCATTTTTTTCAATACCTGCAACCATTTTCATGTTATGGATGATGTTATGATTAACCCC
Organism: Eleutherodactylus coqui; assembly: GCF_035609145.1. Lineage (NCBI taxonomy): Eukaryota > Metazoa > Chordata > Amphibia > Anura > Eleutherodactylidae > Eleutherodactylus > Eleutherodactylus coqui. Next base: position 146,582,871 of record NC_089845.1, on the reverse strand, counting down.
TTTGTGACAGCCCTATCGTAAAACTACGTCCTGCTGTTGCAGGACGTGTATGGAGGGAGGTAGCGGCACTATCTCCCTCCATATAGCACAGGCATCAGCTGTTTATTACAGCTGACACCCGCGGGCAATAGCTGCGCTCGGCCGTTCGGCTGATCGCGGCTAATAACCCTTTAAATGCCGCTGTCAATTTTGACAACGGCATTTAAATCCCCCGAACGCTGTTTGGGGGTCTCGCACGGCCCCCCCGCGGTGAGATCGGGGGAGCCGTGCAGGTGTCATGGCAGCCGGGGGCCTAATGAATGGCCCCAGGGCTGCCTTAGCAGACTGCCTATCAAGCCATCCACACAGGGTGGCTTGAAAGACTGCCTGTAAAAAAGCAGTATGACGTAATGCTATAGCATTACGTCATACTGCAGGAGCGATCAAAGTATCGCATGTTAAAGTCCCCCAGGGGGACTTCAAAGTAATGTAAAAAAAATAATCTATAAAGTTTTTTTAATTGTAAAAAAAAAAAAGTTATAAAAGTTTAAATCACCCCCCTTTTGCCATATCCATTATTAAAAAATCAAAATCATAAAATAAAAATATGTATTTGATATCGCCGCGTCCGTAAAAGTCCGATCTATCAAAGTAGTGCATTATTTTTCATGCTCAGTGAACGTTGTCTGAAAAAAAAAAAAAAAAGAACGCCAGAAATACACTTTTTTAGTTACCCTGTCTCCCAGAAAAAACCCAATAAAAAGCGATCAAAAAGTCGTATGTATTCCAAATTGATACTATCGGAAACTTCAGGACATCCCGCAAAAAATGAGCCCTTGCTCAACTACGTCGATGAAAAACTAAAAAAGGTATTGCGCACACAAAATGACCGCAGAAAATAATTCAAAAAAATTAAATATCTTAAAAAAAAAAAATTGAAGTACTACAGCAAAAAAAATACTATGCAAGTTTGGTATCGTAGCAATCGTATTGACCCATAGAATAAAAATATCAGGTCGATTTTGTTGCAATTTGTGTGCTGTAGAAACAGGACGCACCAAAAGATGGTGGAATGTCGTTTTTTTTCCATTTCTCTCCACTAAGAATTTTTTAAACGTTTTTCAGTAAATTATATGGTACAATAAATAGTGCCATTGAAAAATACAACTCATCCCGCAAAAACAAGCCCTCATACAGCGACATCGATGGATAAATTAAGGAGCTACGATTTTTTAAAAGGGAGTAGGAAAAAACAAAAATGGAAAAAAGCAAAAAAGCTCCGTCACTAAGGGGTTAATATTAATAAAGTTATGTTGAATTTTGTGGTATGGAAAACACCAATCACATGTCTTGTCAGGTAGCAGAAGATGCTGTTAACACTCGAAGACCGAACTGAGATCATCCTAAAGGTCAGTAACAGAAGTTTATGTGAGGTGGCCGAGGCTTTCAATAAAGAACATCCAGGAAAATGACCAGTGAGTTCATAAACAGTCAGGAAACTGATTCATAAGTTCAGGGAAACTGGTAGTATCCAACACAAACCAAGAACTGGTTATCCGAGCATTATTGCTGATCTCCATCCATTGTCAGTCTCCTGGTGCTGTTCTGTGGAATCATCTGGTACCTCAAAAGACATGTGATTAGTGTTTTCCATACCACGTAATGACATCATATATTCCATGACCCCCTTTTCATTGAAGTTTCTTGGTCTGAATCCAAGATGGCTGCAACCAAAATGGGCTACTGGCCCTGACTTTTGAATCACCCTATACACAAGAACTTGTATTGCTGTGTGAATATCTAATTTCTACTGTACACTAGCAAACCCATGACTCTACTCTCTGATAGCTCTAGATAAACGAGCTAAGACAACATGGAGATTGGAGGAGCATCCTACTAGGGTGCAACTGTCTTCTCTTCCTGAAGGGGTGTATCTCTATTTCTTTCAAATTCATCGCTACTGTAATAAGCATGCAGTCTCTTGCAAGCATGGTGTATGGGGTCAACGTATGTATGGAGTCAGCGTATGACGAGGTGTGCCAGATACTTTGTATAAGGATACACCTTGGCATACGCGGTTTATGGGTCATCCTCAGGCAGACATTGCGCATGGGTGCAAACAGAGGGACATATGTTGCTGATTTTACTGACTGACAAATACTCATAGAATCCTAGAATGGTAGAGTTGGAAGGGACCTCGAGGACCATTGGGTCCAACCCCCTGCTCAGTGCAGGATCACTAAATCATCCCAGACAGATGTCTGTCCAACCTTTGTTTGAACACTTCCATTGAAGGAGAACTCACCACCTCCCGTGGTAACCTGTTCCACTTCATTGATCAGGTACACTCTTGCACTGAACGTATTTCATATGGTGAGGTGAGGGTTGTAGTTTGCTTTTTCTATCCAAGGTGATGGAGTATCTTGCTCCGCCCCGGCTACATTAGAACACAAACTTTAGGAAACAAAATCGCGATGTTTCCCCTCTATCACCTGGTCAGCCACATCTCCAAATAGGTCATCTGCTCATCTCCAAATCCCGACCACAACGACCCTTCCGAACTGTTATCAGCCTTGTGCTACCTGTAATGTTGTGAATATAATACCAAAGCCGCCCATATAAGAACATTTTTTTAACTGTGTCTCCTTAACAACTCCAGACAATGTGCCAGAATCCTCCATTTATAAGAGAGGCCTTCACGACTTCTGCGTATGTGAGGACACCTCTGTAAATCACTCTCCCGGCTTTAACATAATTATGGCATTATGACATAACAAGGCACAAGGGAGAGTTGAATCAAATAGTTGAAATTTGCTGATTGAAGTAATCCATGGCTAATCAGTCATTTCTGAATACATTAATATGCCGGCTTTGCTGTGCCATATTTGCACTATATCTTAAAATGACAACACTAAGTACTTTAAATGACAATGAATAATGTGTCTCATTTGTTGTACTTAATGAAAGTGGATTTTTGGCTCTTTAGGCATGCTAAATCTACAAAGCACATAGTCATTTAAAACATCATAACTTCTGGGTATTAATAATTTTACATCGAAATTAAATAAGCAAATCATGGCTGTCTCCACATTGTACCTGCCGCTACCAGACTAACGCATCCCCGGATTCAGGTTATTTAGTTACAAAAGACTTCGTGATTTACAGATACAGCAATCAGAAACGTGATTGGAGAATCGTGATAATTCCATTTGCAGCATTCCAGTACATCGTAGTTAAAGGGAACTTGTCCCCAGGATCATGCTGCTTGGACCATGGGCAGCATAGACCCAGGACTGGTATGTACACCGTGTCTATGTATGCTTTATTCTGAAGTGCTGTGGTGTTTTAGAATGAACATACTTTGAAGTACGACTTGGAAGGAAGCTGGAATGGAGCTTCGAGTCAAAGGGGCGAGCTGCGCCGGCCTCTCCCCACCTGCCATCTCTCTCCCCTTTTTTGCATAGGTAGAAAGCTGTCAATCAGCATGATGCAGGCATGGAGAACCGGCACAGCCCACCTCTTTGACTCAAAGCTCTATTACAGCTCTGTTCCATTCTGTGCTTCAAAGTATTCTTATTCTAAATTGCTGCAGCTTTTCAGACTGAACCATACATGGATGCAATCCACAAACCTGTCCTGGATTCATACTGCCTGTGGTTTGAGCAGCATGAACCAAGTTGTTGTAACGTGTTAAACATCTAGCTAATGTTTGCTAATGTATGCCTGACGTAGGATAATGTAGGATAGCACTGGGGCGAAGCGCAATGCTAAACATGGACAAAATCCAGAAAATAGAGATATTGGTATAGCAACTAAATGCAGGATAGTGCAAACCAACGATTCCCCAAAGCCATGAATGGATGTGAGAGCTGGGGTGCGAAAAAAGCTGATAGAAGGAGGATTGATGAGTTTGAGCTGTGGTGCTGGAGAAAGCTGCTGCATATGCCCTGGATGGCTAGAGTAACAAACAGAAGTCCTGAAGCGTATAAGACTCGATATATCACCGGAGGGAAGGTGGCCGGACTCAGACTCACGGATTTTGGCCATATAATGCGAGCAGAGTCGCTAGAAAAATCTATAATGCTTGGACAGATCAGTGGCAAAAGAAGACCTGGCCACCAAAGAACACAATGGCGGATACTGTCAGAGATATCACACAACTGAAAGAAGCAGTGCAAAACCGAAAAACATGGAGGGAGGGAGCCTTTAGGGTCACTGAGGGTCATGAACAACTAAATAGCTAACAACAAACAACAATATATGCCTGATGTAGGGAAATCAGATTGTTGGTGATTACAATCCATATGCTCCAGAATATATGGGCGTTATATAAATGACAAGAAATACATTAAAGGAGTATTCTAGGACTTTTTTATGTTTTCTGTTCGTGACCAATAAGTAGACGATCGGTAGGGACATGCCGCTCGGTATCCCAGATGATTCCTGGGGTTGCTATCACTGTAGTCAGCATAGGAAGCAAAAAGCGCTGATCATAGCGCAGCAGGCTGGGTTAGTATTGGAGGCGCAACTCCCATTGAATTGATGACCGGTCCCGGAATACTCTTTTAATAATTGAATATAATCAAGTATTTAGATGACATGGACAAGCATTTAGTTTTATTCTTATTGAACTTCTATATGCTCAAATTATGAAGGGCCAATAACAGTTCAGCGATTGAAACCAAATTCAATGGTAAAAAAGGCCAAACAGGCTGGACTGAGAATGATGTGAGCATCAGACATTACAGATGATGGGTTCACGACAAACCATATAGCCAGGATACACTCGATTTGGGTTAGTAAAACTCATTTGGGTAAGGATTCATATATTTTACCCTTTTTCCGGCCCTGCAGATATTTTATGCTACAGGAATGACCTGAAACCTTACTTACATGAACTGTAAAGATGTATCCACCCTTAGGGCGCCCACCCACTGGCGTTTGCGATTTCCGTGCGCATTTTTGGCGCGTTTTCCGCACGTTTTTCGCGGCGTTTTTTGCAGCGTTTTCGCGGCATTTTCGCGGCTTTTTCGCGCCATTTCCATTGACATTCATGGGTGCATTACGAGAAAAATAAGGACACATATGCAACTGACAGTTCCTATGTTAAAAAACGCAACGGACCGAAAAAAAAAACGCCAGTGGACAGGAACACATTCAAAACTAATTGCTCTTGAGAAAAAACGCAAAGAAAAAAAAAACGCCAGTGGGTGGGCGCCCTTACTGTACCTTTTCATTAAGAACTCCAATTTCTCATGATACAAAAACAATACAGTCTTGTGCTATCCAGCAAAAAACATACATTACACATTAAATGTACAGATTTTTTTTTAATATGGGAGTCTATGGTGTTGGATATCCCTTGGGCATGTACAGTTTTTTTTTTTGTTCTTTTTTTATCTCAATACACACATATTGTAATATGTCGAATTAAGGACCAAGTTAAGAGAGGACACATCTGTATGTTATTTACATAAAATCTCCAACTAATTCCCAGCTAATACACTGCATGTGCACATGGGTAACGTCGGTAACATAGTACTCAAAATGCCCAAGGGACTCTGGGTCTTCTCTAACCATAAGCCAGAATTCTTGAATGGTCAATTGGCCCCTTGTTCAACCAAATTGAGCCCAACCTTACACTTGAAGACCAAATGAACAGATGGAAACCTGATGTTATTTTCGACACTTCAGGAGAAGATGTAGCTCTCTAAAATACATAAAACAGGACAGTTGTGTATGTGGATATACCCTGTGCTTTGTTCCATGTCTATCCGGGCCTATATGGGTCCTAGAATTAGTTATGTTGGAAATATACTGCCCCCCTTCCCCTTTAGGTACATTACATTCTCACTTTTCTTTGATGGCTTGGAAGGATGAGGTTCTGTTTGCGTACTATACGAACATCAACTGGGACAAACCCAAGAAGATGGTATTGAGTGACCTCCCCTACGTACTGATTATCTATAGGGCCATACATGTAAATATTATGGATGTGTGAATATGTATAATATAACGTATCACCAGTGTTATCTTTAGGTTTCTCTACATGTCGCTCTTTACTGCTTTTGCTCGCTGTACCATGTGGTGTCGCCTTTGGTAAATGTTCTGTCTTCTCTTCGTGTTTGCAATATATAATTTTTCTTCTTCTTTTCCATGCTGGCTCTCTGTAGTATTTGATCTCTACCCTCTTAGCTTTATGTGCTGCCTTTCTGCTATGACCTTTGTCTTCTAGCTGCTCTCACTCTGTTGGGTATGTGTTCTTCCTTTTCAAGTCGCTTCGCAGTACCGTGTCACTGGATGTTGTCTGTATACTGCATGTGTAAAGGTATTTGACAACCGCCATATGTTTATCCTTTTTTAATGTTGTTTTCTTTGCCTCACCGCACATAAGTCACATCATGAATACCAACATTATACTGTACATATGTTACCATGCAGACTATTAGTAATGCAAATAGCAAGCAGACATAGGGGACTCCCTAGAGCTGGCCACGCATATTAAATTGGCACTGCTATGAGACACTTGTACTTTGAATATATGCATCTGTAAGATGCCTACAAGCAGTTGGGATAGCAGGCACAGCTGGTTCAAAACCAGTCGATGACAGATGTGACACCTTCCTAAGCATCACAGAGGCCGAGGAAGCAGTAAGTAGTGTCTACAAGCTCTGGTCCAGGACTGCTGTACAGCTATTGCTATCTGCTTGTACGCGTCTCAGGGTGGCTTAACATGGCACAAACATCGACTCAATAGTCGGTCAATATAGTTGCTAAAGTGTACGACTGTTTGTGCGCTTTTAGCCACACCGATTGTCGTTCAGTTTTTTTGGTGAATGTGTATTTAAAATGTTGACCCTTCCCTAAGTCATGCTCCTTGGTTGCCAAGTCTACTGAACACTCATAAATTCGTACAAATGGTCTTTTGAGTAAGCATTCACTGCTACGGCCTCTGGTTGGTTCAGCGGTACAGTCGGCGCTGCTGCTTCTTGCTCTTCTCACCTACAATGACTCTTTTTTTTGCTGAAACTTATTCATACATGTGTCCTCTTTTCATTGGAGGGAGGTGAAAATGTTAAAAAAAAAGGCTGGAGCCAATTAGCATTCGGTGGGAGGCACACACCCAACAAATGCACTCCTTCCAGAAAAGTTATTTGCTGGTTGTTGAAAGACAGTGATATCCTGTTTACACCAGACGATAATCAACCATCAACTATTTTTAGGTGAGCTGAAATGAAGCGACTAGCAATTATTGAATGAATTCCCGCTCATCACCTGGTTGGCGGCCATTTTTACACAGAACAAGTGTTTGACTGTCGCTCACATTGACTCGATCAAGTAATTATTTGCATGATAGTTGTCCCATGTGAAGACACCATTAGGCCGTTATTTAACGTGCCAGTATTATCTTCCCCCAGATGTAGAGCAGGCATGTTGCCTTTCACTGTAATTCTGCCCTCTGCAAATAAAGTGTTGACTGCTCTCTACCCCGAACAAGCCGAAAAGGGATCTCTATAAAACAGAATGGGTTAGCCTATTGGAGGGACCAAAGCTTCAATGTTTCAAAATTGGTTAATGCAAATCTAGTATAAGGCTGTTGAAGAATTCATATAAGGGCTTATGTGCATGCATCCACAGACTGTGGTGCCATCTGTACCACAACATGGCTTGGATTTCATCTGGGAATCAATCTGACCAAGAACAACATCTGCTTGGAGTGCGTGAGTTTTCTTCATGTACTCCGGTTTCCTCTACGTGTGGAATGACAATCCCTGTAGAGCACTGTGGTATACGTTGGTTATATATATAAATAGGCGAATAAATAAGATGCCTAAATAAATACAGAAGCACTTAGAAGATATTTTTTGTTGGGCTCCATTTTGTTGGAACCCATCAGATAAAAAACGTGTCAAGCTCCATTGGATATCAGATTAGAGATTAATAATACAGTGTCAAATTATGTTCATTGTTCAGTTTCTGCATGCGTAAAACTGAACGTCTAAACCGGCAGCCGCTCACTTACTGTGAATGAAGGTAGGTGGGCCAGAATGATCGCCGGCCGACTGAGCATCCATTCCCTAGTGGTGCCCGTTCCTGTGTAAAAATGCAAGAATGATTGTCACTAGGACGTCTTGTTGGGCACCTACGCGCAACAAGTTGTCCCATGAAAAAGGGTCCTAAATAAGATGGCAGCGTTGACCATTGAGTCAACACATCTTTACTAGAGATGAGTGAGTATACTCACTAAAGTCAATTGCTCGAGTGAGCATTGCCTTTAGCGAGTATCTGCCCGCTCGAGACAGAAGGTTCGGGTGCCGGCAGCGGGCAGGGAGCTGCGGGGGAGAGCGGGGCGGAACGGAGGGGAGATCTCCCTCTCTCCCCCCCCGCTCCCCCCCCCCCTGCTGACTGCCGCAACTCACCACTCCCCCACGCCGGCACCCGAACCTTCAGTCTCGAGTGGGGAGATACTCGCTAAAGGCAATGCTCGCTCGAGCAATTGCCTTTAGCGGGTATACTCGCTCATCTCTAATCTTTACACGAACCATCGGTCAGTGGGCCAAAAAGTCACTGCATGTCTTATTCTTGTCTTTATCACAGATGAGAATAGGGTATGAAGTGTCCACCGTCACCGCAGATCGTACGACATACATACGGGAGTCCACTCACAATACGGCCATCTGAATGAGACCTTATGCTAATTTTAAGAAACAGGTTTTATGTCTGAGGGCAGCCTCACACGAGAGTAAGTGCAAAAATGCACGCACAAGCCCGATGTTTTTGCGCCGTGAAGGAGTGTATTTTGTGCCCATGCCTGCCCAAATACTATGTGTATTTGCCCGGGCCCGGCTAACTCACATGGGTGTGGGAATCATCGCACCCTGATTTAAATGGCTATTAAGCCAAATGAGGTGCCGGTGTTCACAGGTATGTGCAGCGTTCTGCGCATACCAGTGCATACATATGTGCACATTTGCACAACCCCATATACTCCTATGGGGATCATTGGGGCGCAGATTTGCACTAAAATAGAGCATTTGTGGTTTTTGTGTGTGCAAAATGTGTGCGCAAAAACGAAAAATGAGAATGAATCTATTGAAAACAATGGGTTCTATTCTCTGCTTATTGCACGCAAATACATCTGTGTGAGGCCGCCCTGAGAGCAGAAAGTAACTACCTTGCCAATGTGACTATGTATGTTTATATGTTTAGTGCTGTGAAGAGAAAGGTAAGTTGGAAGTATCAGGAGGAGATATGACAATTCTTATTGGACAGTTATCTGTCTGTTCTGTAGAAACATAATGGGGCAGATTTACTATTGAAAATGCAAATTGAGACAGAATTTTTTTAATATGCTTTACACCACCTATAGGGCTCTTTCCCGTGGGCACTGTCCCCGCGCTGTATAGCCGTGAGCAAAGATCTCATGAATGGGTTAATTAAAGCTGCTTGAAATAGCCTGTTCACACGATTCTTGGTGAGAGCTGCCTGCTTCCAGCTCTCATAGGAGGCTATGGAAAGCATGCAGCAAAGATGGAACAGGTCCTATATTTGTGCGCACCACGGAGCTAGGTACGGGCATAGCACTCGATTTTCTGATCTTTGAGACATACAAGTGCTACAATTCCTGCATCTGAACAATTGTTTCCTATAGAAGCGCTTTCTGTGCGCTCCTATCCAGCGTGAAAACAGCGCTCGTGTGAAAAAGGCCTTATGATGTGTTTTAAAAACTTTTACACACTTTTTGTGCTGTGCCCTAAAAAAAAAAGCGTGGCTTTGTAAGAAAAGAGCATTACCTTAAATGCAACAGCGTGTGCCAAAAAATGACATCAAAACTTTGCAATAAAAAACTGGCTTTAGCTAAGCCAACAAATAGGTGGTAGAAAATTAGACAAAGGTGTCTAAAGATGTTCCAGGTGTATCATGCAGCATTAGTCACTGTCAGAGGCGTAACTTAAAGCTCCCGGGCCCGTTGCAAAACTTGTAACAGGGCCCCCAGCTATAATGCTTTACTTATAGTACTGGGTTCCCTATATGGAGAGGAGAGGCCTTATGGGCCCCCTAAGGCTCCTGGGCCCGGGTGCAACCGCATCCCCTGCATCCTCTATAGTTACGCCTCTGGTCACTGTGATAAATCTGGTGCATCTGAAGTTTGTACTGTGTAAATGCTAGAGCTCGGTCAGACAAGCGTGTGTTTTGCGCACACATAATGCCCGCTTCTAAAATAACCAATGGGTTCCTATAGAAGCATTCATATGTGTGGAATTTGAAGCGCAAAACAACGCACACCTAAAAAAGGACATAGGTGTGCATGTTGCCAGAATTTGCATTCAGAGCAGGAGTTAAAGGGGTTGTCCCGCGCCGAAACGGTTTTTTTTTTTTTTCAACAGCCCCCCCGTTCGGCGCGAGACAACCCCGATGCAGGGGTTAAACAAGAACACCGGACAGCGCTTACCTGAATCCCCGCGCTCCGGTGACTTCTTACTTACCTGCTGAAGATGGCCGCCGGGATCTTCTCCCTCGGTGGACCGCAGGGCTTCTGTGCGGTCCATTGCCGATTCCAGCCTCCTGATTGGCTGGAATCGGCACGTGACGGGGCGGAGCTACACGGAGCTACACGGAGCCCCATTGAGAAAAGAAGAAGACCCGGACTGCGCAAGCGCGTCTAATTTGGCGATTAGACGCTGAAAATTAAACGGGCTCCATGGAAACGAGGACACTAGCAACGGAACAGGTAAGTGAAAAACTTCTTATAACTTCTGTATGGCTCATAATTAATGCACAATGTACATTACAAAGTGCATTAATATGGCCATACAGAAGTGTATAGACCCACTTGCTGCCGCGGGACAACCCCTTTAATGGAACAGTTTTCCCGTTGCTTACAGCAGGGCATTTAAAAGGTGCTTCTGGCCAGAAGCACCTTTTAAATGTCCCGCTGTTAACTCCTTAGTCCCCGCGGCAATGAGGGGACTCCCAGAGGGTTCCGTTAATCCCCGCGGGTAGTCCCCTCATCACTGAACACTGTGACAGTGCTGTTACAGTGTTCAGCGATGATTGGACTCCCCGTGGGGGCAAAAGAATCCCCTGTCACCCCATTGAAAGCAATGGCATGCAGTCAACCCCCGCAGCAATGATTATAATATAATCCCTACCCCGAAAATCATCCCTAGCTATAGAAAAAAAAGAAGCGCTGTCTGGCTCTTCTCCCCATCCACAGCAGTCTTCTTCTGTATTCTGGTGGCCAGGGATTGAAAAGTCCCTGCCTCCAGAAAGCGCTGTCTGATTGGCTGAGCGCTGTGACCAGAAGAAGACTGCTAGGGATGGGGAGAAGAGCTGGACAGCGCTTCTAAGTGAGCTAACTTTTTTTTTCTACAGCTAGGGATGATTTCTGGGGTAGGGATTATATTTTAAGCCTCCCTGAAAATCATCGCTGCGGGGGTTGCCTTCATCCCATTGCTTTCAAAAAGCAATAGGATAACATTGCGCTTTTCTGCCACAGTTGTGGCAGGGGATTCTTTTATCACCCACGGTGAGTCCCCACAGTGCTGTCACAGTGTTCAGTGGTAATGGAACCTTCGTGGAGTAGCTGCTCCAGTGAACGGGCAAAATCTCATGCGCTGCACATATCAAACTTTGCCAGTTCACACTTTTTTCGCTCGTGCAAGCAGCGTTTTGCACATAGGCGCGCAAAAACACCTGCTCGCCTGCCCGAGCCCTTAGACAGTATTAGTACATCTACAGGGGTAGCAAGGTGGCAGGTGCATTACCTATGCTATGTATGTAGTATATGGTAACACACTCTTAATAATGTTTGTTTTACTACAAATGTTACCCAGACACCATAATGACTTTAATACAACATGAAGCGGAAGCCAACAGCTAAGACCCACTTTAATAAAGACTGTTATACATAAATGTGGGGGAGGACTAGGAACAACCAGGAATAAATGAAGTTCTAATATAAAAAAAAAGCCCCAATTCTTAGCATTAAAGAAAGACTACTCATTTATTCCCTGGACAAGACCCATGCAAGAATGCCTACAGCAACATCACTGGGGGATAAGGGAATTAAAATTAATTATCTTATTAAATATTCATGCCATGTTTAATTGGCGCATCCAGGGATTCTCCAACGTATCATCACAAATAATTATTCTGCATTAAGATAAAAATAATATATGGAGAAGATTGTGTTTGGAATAATCACATTACGGTCACTGCCACATACGCATACCGATCCCCGCAAAATAAGGAAAAAGAAATAAAGTGACCTACTACTTGGTCCTCTATATACTCCGCTGTGCTTTTAGTGACAAAGGACAAAAGTACTGACATCTAATTTTTTAGCAGATACAATCATGCTTTATAGTGGATTTTCAATGCATTGTCTGGGTCAGCGGGCACATTTTATGATGTAACTAATTTGACTATGACTAAGGGTACTACTCCACAGACCAAAAGTCACCGAAAAACCAAGCGACTGTTGGCCCATGTAAACAGGCAGTTCATCTATAAAGAACTGCCTGCTTATTCTGAATGGAGGTGGGTGGCTGGTAGAGATCTCCGGCGTGCCTTGGCTCTGTCCAATGAGTGATCATCACTCATTAGTGAAAGCACAGGAGCAATAAACATTGGGATGGCTATTGGCCGCTTAACCCTGTCGAATCCACTGTCTGACATCTGAAGAGATTCTGATTGTACAGCTTCAATGTCGGAAGACGTCTGGCAGGGTATTCTTACTGTATATTACTGGCTGCTCTGTTGTCGGGGGCCTCTCCAGCATGTCCCATACTGCAGTACTGGCTCTAGCCAGCAGACAGCGCCATTGTATAATGGCAGACAGAAAAAGCCTCCTAGGAAAGCCTGAATCCAAAATTGGATTGCAAAGGGTTAAAGGTAGCCTGACACGTGAAATTAGCCTTGCTAGATCAGGGGTCAGACGTAGATGGCATCATACCATGATTTATTCTGGTAGTACTGCCATCATGAAGAAACCTTCTTCTGCCCAGTACGTTGTATGCAAAGAAGCGCGAGACCGTCCGATGGGCGGGCTGCTCGGCTCAGACTCGTCCTGTACTTCTCTGTTGTCGGTCTTCCTTAGCCCCTGCCCTTGCCTAATGATTTCAAGTGAAAGTGTCAATCATTAAGCAAGGGGAAGTAACTGGAATACCCCTTTAATTTGAAATTGACCAGAGGCAACGTCTACATGAAGTTTATAAATTCTCTTATGATAATGGCATCTGATAAGGTGGGATAGATTAGGCAGCAAGTGAACAGTCAGTTCTTGATGTTGGCGGCAGGAAAAAATGAGCAAGTGTAAGGATCTGAGCTACTGAAATAGTGAGATTTGGACAACTTGGTCCGAGCATCTCCAAAACAGTAGGTCTTGTAGGACATTCCCAGTATAGAGTGGTTAGTACTGACTAAAAGTGGTCCCAGGAAGGACAACCGATACACCAGTGACATGATCATGGGCACCAAAGACTAATTGATGCACGTAGGGAGAGAAGGCTAGATAGTCTGATCCAATCCAACAGAAGAGATGCTGTAGCATACATTGCTGAAAAAGTTAATGTGTCAGAACATGTATAACATTACAGCTCCGATCAATGCCCAGGCTGACCCCTGTCCACCTCCAATAGCACCTCAAATGAGTATATCAAAACCGGACCATGGACCAATGAAAGAAGGTAACATGGTCTGATGAATTACACCTTTATTACATCACGAGGATTGCCAGGTGCATGAGCATCACTTACCTGTAAAAGAGATAGCACCATGATGAACCATGGGAAACAAGCAAGCCGGTGGAGGCAGTTGTGGACATATACCCACATATATAAACATATGAACAAACACTGATGCATCCACATACATGTACTATGTAAATACATACATATGTACAAACATCCTCACATATAGATACATTCACATATGGATTAAGGCCTCATGCCCACGGCCGGGTCAGATTCCGACTGCGAAATCTCAAAGCGGAATCAGGCCTGCCGCCCTCCAGAGACCCTATACCCACCTCTCCGGATCTGCCGCAAGTGTCTAGGCAAGTGAGCCGGTGCTCATGTGCAGTGCAGCACATGATGCGCTGCCGCTGGGTGGTGACGCGATTTCCCGCAATCCTTCTGGAAGTATTGCGGGAAGGACAGCTTCCATTGACTGCAATGGAAGCCGTCCATGCGATTTTACGCACAGATTAGAGCATGCTGCAATTCTCCCCCGCGAGCAAAAAATCACAGTTGCTTTCCGCTCATGGGCAGGGGAGAATCGTTTAACATGGCATGTCTATGGACGGATATTGCTGCGGAATTCGCGGCGGGTGTCTGACCGTGAATTCCGCAGCAATAATCCGTCCGTGGGCATTCGGCCCAACTAAAACTGCATATATAGGAGCTGCAAAAACTGCAAAAGTTTTAGTGATGACATAAACACAAAACAGAAAAAGTTGCTTCGTGACTGACTGCTCCGATACAATAACATATTTCTACCTGCAGTATTACCGGAGCAAAAAATTAAACCTATTGAAGATAAAATCAATCTTGCCTGTAATAAATAAAGCAGTAAGTCATTGTGGTGATGAAGAGCTTCGCCATGAAAGAAATACAGTCATTCTTTGTGAATAACCCGGAATGTTCCACAGTGTTCTTGTATCATCATGGAGCTTCAGGTGGATATTGGAAAGGTTCTGTACCTCTCTTCTGCTAAATGTCTGCTATTGTTACATCCTTTCTCTCCACACACGGAGTTTGTATTCACACCTATCTGGCATTTTTAAAGGTTATATGAATGGAAAACGCGGGCGCACTTGATATTCTCAGAGGTTATACGGATGGAAACTTATTGCTAATATCACAGCCTTGTTGCATTCATCAAACGGTTTATGCCTGTAAGCACCTAATCTTCTCAATATCATCCTCTTCTTTACAATTATTAGTTATTGCAACAATACACACAGAGGAGTTCTGGAAAGTTTGTGAACCCTTCTGTATTTTTTGATCGTTCTGCTTATATATGACCAAAAACAACATCAGATTTTCACAAAAAAAGTTGATCAAGAGAAACAAATCAAACAAATGAGTCAAAAATAAACATAAAATATCAAAATCAGTTAAAAAAAATATAGACCTGGTCATTTATTTATTGAGGGAAATGATCCAACATCTGTGTGTGGCAAAAGTATATGACCCTTTGCTTTCGGTGTCTGATGTGACCACCTTGTGCAGCAATAACTGCATCTAACTGTTGGTGGGTTTCCCCCCATGAGCTGCTCGCTCAGGTCCTTCCACAACATTTCTTTAGGATTAAGGTTAGGACTTTGACTTGGCCATGCCAAAACTTTAACTTTACTCTTCTTCAATCATTCTTTCGTAGGACAACCCGTGTGCTTTGGGTTGTTGTCTTGCTGCATGACCCACGTTCTGTTGAGATTCAGCTCACGGATGGATGTCCTCCTGACACTTCCCGTTAGAATTTGCTGGTATAAATTAGAAATTGTTGTTCCATCACCGATGGCAAGCCAAACTGGCCCAGATGCAGCTCAACAGGCCCAAGCCATGATACTACCACTACCAAGTTTCCCAGATGGTATGAGGTTTTTAGGCTGTAATGCAGTGTTTTTCTTTCTCCAGACATAAGACTTCTCATTGAGGCCAACGAGCTCTATTGCTCCATAATAAATAAATTGAGAAGTTTTGAATATTTTGCTTCAATATCCATAAATGATTTTTTAAATAATTCCACGACTTTTCCTTTTTGGTGTTGAGAAGTAGATATATAGTGATCCAGTAGCGTACAACGGAGTTATCTTAAAGGGTATTTCTGTTTCAGCAAATAAAGGTTGTTCATATGTGTAATAAAAAAGTATACAATTTCTTGATGTACTCCTGTATACCGGTAAATATCTTGCTCTGCTTGCTGTCATTCAATAGCATCCATCATTGTCTAGAGGATAAAGTTGTGTCCTGTTCTTAATAATGGTATTCAGAAAGCGCCTCAGGATCGTTAGTTGGTTGCTTAGACAGACCAGTTCTTATCCTCCAGACATGGGGAGAGCTGCTGAAACATTGGGGGTTTCTCTTACCAGAGAACCTCCCCAAAATAGAAAATTTATAGGAAAAAGCTATTAATAAAGGAAATCTGCGCTCTTGAACTGCAATATTGGTTCTGAACCCTGCAGTTCAAGAGCGCAGATTTGCTTTATTAATAGCTTTTTCCTATAAAGTTGTGTCCTGGACATGGGATGGACACGCAGGTTCTCAGCTTTTTAGAAAGCAGAGCTGTGATACACATAATGTAAGGACATCTTTTTAAGGGCATTTCCGCAAAGAAAGTATCAAAATAAGTGTATCTTATATTTGTTTCTTTGTCTACATTAATCAGCTAGAACAATAAAACCACCTGCCTAACATTGAGCCATGAGCTCCACAAGACCTCTAGAGATCTGCTCTGGTATCTGGCAGGAAAATGTTAGCAAGGTCTGAGGTGGGCCTTCATGGATCAGACTCGTTTTTCCAGCAGATCCCACAAACGCTCTATTAGATGGAGATTTGGGGAATCCCTGGAGGCCAAGTCATCACCTTGAACTCGTCATGTCCCTAAACCATTCCTGAACAATATTTGCAGAGTGGCCAGGCACATTATCCTGCTGAAAGAAGCCACTGCCATTAGGGAATAGTGTTACCATGAAGGGGTGTTACATCCCAAAGTAAAATCCATATGAATGCTAGGACCTGAAGATTTCCACATTGTGCAGAATATTACACTCCCTGGTATGTGACGCACATGTACTCGGCTATCCATGTGCTATAAGAGAAAACATGATTTATTAGACCGGCTTCCATTGCTCCATGATCCTTTTCTAATGTTCATATGCCCAATGTAGGCACTTTCGGAGGTGGACAGGGGTCAGCATTTGCACTTTGACAAGTCTGCAGCTATGCAGCCCTATATGCAGAAAACTATGGTGTTACGTGTGTTCTGGCACCTTTCTATCATAGCCAGCAGTAACTTTTTCAGCGATACATGCTACAGTAGCTCTTTGGAGTTGGAGCAGACGGGCTAGCCTTCACTCCCCATGTGCATAAAAGAGCCTTTGGTACCCATGTCTCTAGTTATCCTTCTTTAGACAGCCCACTATTCGTAGGTACTATACACTGCATAACACGAACACCCCACAGGGCCTGTCACTTTGGTGATGCCCTGAGCCTGTCATTTAGCCATCATAATCCGGCCCTTTTTGAAGTCATCTATATCCTTACACTTGCACATTTTTCCAGCTCCAACACTTAAAGTGTACCTGAGTTTCCAACAAGTTTTCTTTAAATATTCTTTATATATCTCGTTACCCTCTCATTTGTCGCTGTTTGCGCCTTGTTACCATGTTCCATAATTTTAACTTCTGATATTCATATGATAGAAGAGAAGCAGCATCCACGGATCTTTATCTCAACACTTTAATTATCCAGCATAAAACAACGTTTCAACCTTATAAAGGTCTTTGTCAAGTTCAAATAACACAGTGCACAGACACAAACTTATATGTACATAAACCACTCCCCTTAACCAATACAGACACCCGACATAAACTTGCATAAATTAAAAGCAACCATAGACATAAAACAGACCTGATGAATGGACGGACCAGATGGGATAGATGGAACTGTCAGCTGCTTCACATCAAGTCCTCAATCAGCGCTACATCGTCCCCTCTTGATTACATCAGTGTGGGGGGGTGTCCACCTATGACGTTACTTTCATGATGCAAAGAGGGATGGAGTGATCTGCCATGTTTCCCTGTGCGCAAGCGCCAGAATCCACGTCTCGTTCTGATGAAAATAGTACCAAACCAGAGAGCGGGGGTTGAATGGCCGAGGACGTGTGTTCTGCGCATGCGCCCGTGCTACCAATCCACGGGACCTCACTCAGACGCTTTGTCAGTTGCCTAAGCAACTGGCAACACTTGTCTTTATGCGTCATGCATACCAATCACAGGTGCGCCCACAGTATCACACCGGAATAAGCCTGCATGATATGTGTGTGACCTTATAGTGATTACTAATAGTGTATCAGCATTGGTGTAAGCGGAATAAATCCGCACACTATATATGTGACCTTATAATGATTTCTAGTAATGCATCAGCGTTAATGTTATAACCTCATAAATAGAATCATCAAAGGACACAATTGCTATGGGGCAATAGGAGCTTCCAGATATATACATATCCCCCCACCGCACTATACTTGCCACAAAATTGTATTTACTGCGCCCTATTATTAAGGGTAATATACCCTCTTACCTATCCATGCACTGAACAAACGTTATCAAAGTACCTGTTGTATACTGATCAGAACCCTGTTTGCCCAAGGGTTAATCTAGTCCATCAAATGTTTTAAAGTGACACCGTCCCAAATTATAGCTATGATCCAAATAAAATTCCCTTCCCCCCATAGTGTAATGAGTCATATCCAAATGAATATATTATCATATGCTTTATTAACTGTTTACTAATACATAGTTATAATCGCCCAATATAGTATTTAGAAAAAAAAATTTTTAGCAAAAAAAATTTTTTCAGAAAAATTTCAAGGGGAAAAAAAACTTTCTTTGGAAAAACAATTTATGAAGAAATAATTTTTGGGGGGAACAATTCTTCCTCTTTGCATCAATCTCCTGAACAAAAAATAACCATAAAGGTGAGCGCATAATGGAAAAAAGGAAAAAAAAATTTTTTAAATGGAGCTTGAACATGTCGTAATAAACCAGTCCATCTTCCATTCCCATGGTCCGTCCTTAGGTCCAACATCTATTGTACACAAAGAAAAACATTTATTAAAATCATTATTACTGTTAACGCAAATTTTTAATCATGCACATAGAGATAAGCATTGCATTATGGTCTAACAAAAATTTTATCCCAAAGTGTATAGCAAGGGGTTATATTCTATATTTAACCCATCAGGGGTTAATGAGTTGAGCTCATGTATCCACCTAGCTTCCAAAAGTTTCAGCTGTCGTTCCCGATCACCCCCCTTGTTGTTTAGGTTTACTGTATCAATGACTCTATACCGCAGTTGATTCACCGCATGCCCAAAATCTTCAAAATGTCTCGGGAGCGGAAGATCTAATTTCCGGGTTCGTATAGTGCTCTTGTGGTTGGCTATGCGTTTGCGTACTTCATTGATCGTTTCTCCCACATATACCAAACCACAAGGGCAAGTGATAATATAGACCACGTAGGTGGACCAACAGGTGAACCATCCTTTAATTGGATAACGTTTACCTGTTCGTGGGTGGGTGAAATGGCTTCCTTTTACTACATTGCTGCAAGAAGCGCAGCCAAGGCAGGGAAAGTTGCCATTCTTTACCGGTGTCAGTGTTTGCTGCTGGTTCTCACTCTTTATCTGCGATTTAGTTAGTACCAGTTGGTCCTTCAGATTCCGTCCCCGTCTATAGGACATCAATGGTGGGGAAGTGAACTCCTTGATGTCCGGATGGCAAGCGGACAGCATATGCCAATGTTTACAGATGATCCGCTTAACGCGCTTGCTGTATGTGTCAAACGTGGACACAAAGGGGATGCGAGCATTTTCGCCAGATTTGGGCGTTGGAATTAAAGTCTGTGCCCGATTCAAAGTCATCGCACGCTGTTTATGTTGTGCGATCACTGAACTGGGATACCCCCTTTGTGAAAATTTCTCACACATAGCCTCCAATTGAGAATCGAAAAACGCATCATCTGTAACGCGGCGTACCCGCAACATCTGACTTCATGGCAATGACTTGACCATTGCCGGTGGATGAAAACTTGAATAATTTAATAAATTGTTTTTGTCTGTCGGTTTACTGTATAAATCCGTTACTAGTGTATCGCCCTGTTTGATAACCATGACGTCAAGAAACTGAACTGCAGTATTAGATGACCTCAAAGTAAATTTGAGCTCAGGTAGCAGATTATTCAATTCCTCATGGAAAACAGACAATTCCTCTGTGGTACCTCTCCAAATGACAAAAATGTCGTCTATGTACCTCCACCAAACCTGGACCTTGGTCCAGGATGGGGAGGTACATAGCAAGACTTCCTCCACATATCGCATGTATAAATTGGCGTACGATGGGGCCATATTTGACCCCATCGCCGTACCGCGTTTCTGTCGGACGAATCATTGATTATACGTGAAAAAATTATTGGAGAGGACCAACCAGAGGAGCGCCAATATAAACTCAATACTTTTGTTGGCCAAGTGGGATCCACAAAGAAACTGTCGAACTGCCTGCAACCCCCTTTCATGGGGGATGATGGTATACAAGGACGACACGTCAAAAGAGCCAAGGATGTCATTATCTGCTATGGAAAGACCCTGTAGTTTGGTCAAAAAATGCGAGGTGTCTTTAATGTACCAGTCAGCAACTGTCACAAACTGGTTTAGAATTTTGTCGAGAAAGCGGGATACGTTGTTGTATAAAGACCCTCTACCAGAAACAATTGGACGTCCCGGAGGACGTTCCAAGTGCTTGTGAATCTTTGGTAAAGTATACAAGTGGGGCATCAAGGGGTGAGTGGGAAGCAAAAAATTGAACAGTTGTTGATCAATGATGTTAGATGTAAAGGCTTCCTCTAGTGTATTCCTCAATTCCGATAAGGAGCGGGACATAGGATTTGTATTGAGGCTTTCATAAACATCTTGATCATTCAACTGTGCCATTACCTCCTCATGGTAATAGGAGGTATCCATAATTACAATTGCACCCCCTTTATCCGCCAACCTGACAGTTATCTCTTTGTCGTTGTTCAATTTCCTCACCTCTCGTAATTCCACCAAAGAGATATTTAATTTGGCATGATGACGAAACTGGCCCCTTCTCAGTGCAGCAATATCACGTGCCACTAATTTAGAAAAGGTGTCAATGGACGCATCAACAACCGGAGGCTGAAACTTACTTTTTGGCCTCAATTTCAAATTGGCAGAGGTAAACACATCACACATTTGGGGTTGTACATTATCTACAGCTGTAGTGTCCATAGCCCCTTGTCGATCCCTGAAGTACGTTTTTAATTGCAACCTCCTAAAGAATAATCGACAGTCTATGTCTAAGCGGAACCAGTCCGTCCGGGGCGTAGGAACAAAAGACAATCCCTTGGACAATGCACGTAATTGAATGGGGGATAGTACCTTTGAAGATATATTGATTACGGAATTATCCATCACCTCCTCAGGGTTGAATTCGATCGTGTCTGTATTCTCCGGTCGCTTCTTCCCGGGTCGATGGTGTTTTCGACCTCCGCGTCTCCGTCGTCCCTTCGATGGTGGGACTTGCAGGGATTTCTTGGAGGACGCTGTCCTAAAAAAGAACTAAAAGAGGGCGCATTATTCCCTGCATTAGATTGTGCTGTATCGTCTGCAGAGTCCGACCCAGCTGAAGACCACCCCAATTTTGGTCTTCCCCATCTTTGTTTCCGTCTAGATATACGTTTAAAGGATGGGCGACCCTGTGGGGTTTCTTTACTCTGTTGCCAATTGAAAACCCGGCCGGTGCGATAATCCTGCTCATCACGTGCCCATTTGCTTCTTTTTGTAGATTCCACATCACTTTTAAATTTTTGTACAGCTGTATTAATTTTTTCTATTTGAGACTTCAGATCCATGGTGGAAAACAAGGACTGCATGTCATTTTCCAATGTTGTCAGAGTAGTTGCGGTATGCGCAATTTCTTCCTGTAAAAATTCTAAATTAAGCAGGATAATGTCAAAAGCAAACTTATTTGCAATACCCGTAAACTTCTGTAGGAATGCCTCATTGTCAGAGAACAAGGTTGGGCGTGTATTGGGTCGCAACCCCCTGGGGATCCTGTTAGCCATATAGTATTCACGTAAAGTTATTGAATGCAACTTCAAAGAAATTAAATGCTTATTTGTGCTCTCGTATTTGCGTAAGAAAGACTTGACGTCAGGTGTATTGAAAAGGGCTTCATCCTTCTCAGATCTTGCAATGATGCGAGTAGCATCGTCTCGTGTGTATGCAAAATAGCTGGGTAGATCAGAATCCGCTGTCACTGACCGTTCATTTAAGCCCATACCTTCAAGCGGTGCCCGCTGTCCTCGATCCATATTCAGATCACGCCACCAGAGTACAGGAGACGACAGCACACGCCAAACCTCAATATAGAGAGGGAGGAGATAACCGGGCAAGCAAAATGCGCGCTTCTTTGCCAGTCCTGGATCCACTTGAACCGGAAGGAGCAGAAATCAATATGATAGAAGAGAAGCAGCATCCACGGATCTTTATCTCAATACTTTAATTATCCAGCATAAAAAACGTTTCAACCTTATAAAGGTCTTTGTCAAGTTCAAATAACACAGTGCACAGACACAAACTTATATGTACATAAACCACTCCCCTTAACCAATACAGACACCCGACATAAACTTGCATAAATTAAAAGCAACCATAGACATAAAACAGACCTAATGAATGGACGGACCAGATGGGATAGATGGAACTGTCAGCTGCTTCACATCAAGTCCTCAATCAGCGCTACATCGTCCCCTCTTGATTACATCAGTGTGGGGGTGTATCCACCTATGACGTTACTTTCATAATGCAAAGAGGGGTGGAGTGATCTGCCATGTCTGTATTGGTTAAGGGGAGTGGTTTATGTACATATAAGTTTGTGTCTGTGCACTGTGTTATTTGAACTTGACAAAGACCTTTATAAGGTTGAAACGTTGTTTTATGCTGGATAATTAAAGTGTTGAGATAAAGATCCGTGGATGCTGCTTCTCTTCTATCATATTGATTTCTGCTCCTTCCGGTTCAAGTGGATCCAGGAC
Organism: Eleutherodactylus coqui; assembly: GCF_035609145.1. NCBI lineage: Eukaryota > Metazoa > Chordata > Amphibia > Anura > Eleutherodactylidae > Eleutherodactylus > Eleutherodactylus coqui. The sequence continues at coordinate 146,560,051 of NC_089845.1, read as the reverse complement.
TGGCAAAGAAGCGTGCATTTTGCTTGCCCGGTTATATCCTCCCTCTCTATATTGAGGTTTGGCGTGTGCTGTCGTCTCCCGTACTCTGGTGGCGTAACTTCTGATATTCAGGTGGTCCTATTTTCTGTTGCCCTGCTGTTTGCACTTGACTTTCACGCAGGAGGTGTATAGCAAGCCTTGCTTTCTGCCAGTATTTCACTGTCCTGCACTCCTTTACTTCCTTGCCCTGACTTCCCATGCTGCATTGTACAGTCTGTGGTCTAATCAACAGGGGGCAGTATATGAATGCCTACCCCTCTTCTCTCTCAGGACAATTCAGGCATTCTGGCCAAATGGTTAGTAAAACCAATATAATGTGTGTTTACATGCAGAAACAGACACACACCCCAGGAGAGGCAGAGATTGTGGAGTTTGTTATCACAGTGTCTGTAGATCTGTCATCCTGCAGCTTCTGAGTGTACGGGAGCACCCCTGTGAAGATAGCTTCTCTCTCCTTTGCTAGGGAAACGTCCCTGTGTCCTTATTACCACATAAGCTCTATACCTAACATAAGGTGATCAGATGTCCCAATTTACCCAGCAGGACAACCATTTGTCCTGCAGGAAAACCATTTGTCTTGCTTTAAGGACACTGCCTGGTCACCATGAAAGGGATTAGCGGCTGGGGTGCCACAGCTCCTTGGCCGGTAATCACTCTGCAGCGCCACAGCCGGATATACATACTGACAGCAGTGTGTGCATCCGGGATCTTCCTCTCCTCCTCCCCTCATCTCCCCTCTTTGATTCCGCAAGAGAGGAGAGCGGAGGAGGCGCTGCTGCGGGTGCACACACTTCCCCCGTCAGCAGCAGAAGACAAGGAGAAGGGTAAGTATATGGGTCTTAGGGAACACTATTACTACGGAGGCCACTATGGGGGTCACTATTACTACGGGGGCTAGTATAGGGGAGCGGTAATACTATTGAGGCTTTTGTGGGGGTCACTATTACTACTGGGGTTGATATAGGGGACACTATTACTACTGAAGCCACTCTATACATGACAGCAAACCTCAAGCTTGCTAAGGACATGTTTAGACGTGGCAGAAATGCTGCAGAATGTCTGCAGTGAAAATTTCCGCAGCAAATTCTGCATCTAAAAAAAAACTGTTAAAATCTGTACTTTTTGGTGCAGATATTGACTGGAAATCAGCTGCATATCTGCAGCTGATTTCATACTATGCGTCACTCCTCCTCACCTCCTCTGAAGGCTTCCCGAAGTCAGCACTCCGGTTCCCAGTGGTCTAGTCAGGTGTGGCGCCACTCGCCAGGTGATACTGCTCAGGTAAGGCCACTACACACTGCTGGGAACTGGAAGCCAGAGAGCGTTGACAGCGGGAAGCCTACGGAGGAGGTGAGGGAAGCGCTGTACCAATGGTACGTACTTTGACTGTTCTTTGGATGCAGAATTTGCTCCCGTTTTTTTTTTTTGAACAGTCCCTGTACTTTTTATAACGAAGGACGTAAAATCATATGTTGTGATAAGTTCCGCCCTGACCACACCCCTTTGCCCCACTTTGACCCTTACCTAAAAACAAAGAGATTGCAGAGAAGCTAGAAGGCAGACCCCAAGTGGCAGCCACTTCAAATGTGATTTACAGTGGTAAAGCAATAACATTTTTAATGTAACTATTTTGCAGAAATGATGAGACTAACACACGCCAGTAGATGAGCATAAGTTGTCTGGAAAGTTAGTGCCCCTTTAAACTTCAAGAACTGACGGATCACTTCCTGCCTAATATATCCCACCCCGTGACGGCAGCGATTGTAAACTTAAAAAAATGTTTTTTTGAGAATCAACCTGAAATTCAAAACGCATATCCCTTCTCTCTAATCATGTATTACAGACAGATCCATTAAATCAATTTAAATCACACTTTACATGTTTACCGTGTCTTGCAATGTTAAAAACGAGCGGTTGCAAATACCAGATAACAGTCATAGTAAGAAAAATTATAAAGACAAAAATAAACATGAAGTGAGACGAGGCGAACGGCAGCCAGACAGAGATACAAATTAGCCGGCATCACACCATTGAATGGGATTATGAGGAGCAATGCAGAAGAACACCAAGACCAGACTACAATTACGGATGGAAGGAAATGTTTGCTGAGAAATAAATGCAGTAATGAGCTCCATCTCTTTACATGAAATCAAATTTAATAACATTTTTCCAGTTTTCATTACTGCACTTATCTTGCACTATACTGGCAGACTGCAAACTCGTTACAGAAGGAACCAACCTTGATATCTCTCCAAGGACTTCTTGTTTGCACACATATAGGGTATCGTTTTATCTTTCCCTATGCAAAGACATAAACATTGGCGCCCTAACAATATGTACTTATAACCAAACAAGTGGTATTAGTAGATAGTAATCCTCTAGATTGCATAAATAGCAGAAAACTGCTCTTGCCTTAGGCAGTATTTACACGGGTGGTCTTCTTGTGTGAGTTCTGCCCAATTTTCAGATGGACGGAACTCACACGGGAAAAGAACCCAGTCATTTGAACAGGTTACTTCTCATGTGTGTTTTTCTCATCACCTGATAGTCCAAGTTAGAAAAATTGGTGGATGTTCTGTTTTTGGGCAATTTTTGGTCAAGAATTGTCCGTTATTTTCTATGGGAGCCTAAGAAAGGTCATCACACTTGCGTGCATGCTTGACTAAGACCTAATTGCAGGTCGAAACATAGCTGTAATGTCTTGCTATGGGAGTATAAAGACTTGAAGAACCTTTTGCCCCATTTGATGCTGCCACTTCATCTTTACTTGTGTGCATGTAAATCACATGTTTTTAGTGCCAAAAATTATTGCACAGAAAGGAAAATCGCAGTGAAATCACGTATTAGATGGTCAGTTTTTCACTGACCTTCATCACACTCACCTGTGTGAATACAGCCTTCAGAAATGGTTTGGCATAAGTTATACCGGTAAGGGCTCGTTTACATCAGCGTTAGGGGTTTCCATTTTCCTGCTCTGTTCGGGGTGCAGGAAAATGTCAATCCCTGGTCGAAAAGGACTGTCATACGATAAAACCAAAAGCCAACGAGCAGACCTCATTGACCACAATGTGATTCGTTTGGTTCCCATCAGACCGTTCATCTTTTTGCTGGATTTGACAGGACAAATCAGTGATGGGCGTTCCAAATGGAACCTTCAGCACTGATGTGAACAAGCCCTAACATGCTATAGTTATTTCTGTATCTGTTTATATAGACTTTAGTTCCACTCCAAAAAGAAGCTCCCCTCTTCACATGGTTGGCTAAATTCTTGAAAAATATAAGCAAATTAAGGTTTCTTATAAACATCTATTACATGCAATGCTGATTGCCTTTATCTGTAAGGGATCAGGCACTTCTAAGTTGTACAAAACCATAACTCGTCACCTATAGACTTCTATGGAAAAACTAACCCTTTTCAATCCACTGTCTGACGTCTTTCTACATTTTGTTTGAAGCTTATACAATGTCAGAAGATGTCCGACAGGGTATTCTTATGTTTACTGTAAGCCACTCCGCTGTCGGGGCCTCTCTGGCGCACACACACTGGATTAAGCCAGCAGATGGCACCATTGTATAACAGCAAATACAGAAAGCCTTTTAGGAGACCCTGAATCCAAAACTGGATTGGAAAGGGTTAAGAGATGGCTCCAGGTTTATGCGGTGCCTCGAGTAGCAGCGCACATAGTGACTATATAGTGGTAGATAACAGCTTTACAGAGGTGCTTTACAGATCATATAAGTGATTACAGTACCATTATATCCAGTGATCACAGGAGATGTCCTCCTGACTGGAGTCGTTCAGTTCATCTTTTCTTCTGTATCCAGCCCAGACAGCCATGACAACTGCTCCTAGCCACAGCTTGTCTTTGTAAAATTTGACACACAGACATCTTTGACTTCTTGCTTTTTTAACACTCTCCCTGCGTTATCTACACCTTTACACAATCTCCCTTTTATAATACCCAAGATAATAATGATGTCTGTGGTACCCCATGCAGTAGTATTTTCCTCATTTTTGTGCCCCCCATAGGTCCAACACAGTAAGGGCTACTTATAGTGACTCACAGTAAAAGTGTCCCTTCTTAGCAATAATGCCTTAATGTCCCCATTCAGTAATAATATCCCCTTTTGCCTTGATTCAGTAGTACTACCCCTTTTGTCCACATTCACTAATAATACCAACTTGAAAAAATAATGCCCCCTTTCAAAATCAATGCCCCATTTGCACCATTTCAAAAATAATGCCCCTGATGTACCCTCTTAGAAATAATGCCTCTATTTTCTCTATTAAGGAATAATGTTTTCTGCTGCCCCCTTTCAAACATAATACCACTGTTTGCCCCGTTTTTAAAATAATTACCCCAATGTCCCCTTGCAGAAAAATCCCCCCATTTTTCCCATTTAAGAATGTTTTCCTTTTGCCGCTTTTTAGAAATAATGTCCCTATTTGCACCTATCTAAAATAATGCCCCTGTTTGCCCCATCTATAAAATTATGTCCCAATTTGTCCCCTTTCAGAAATAGTGCCTACATTTTCTCCCTCCAAAAAATGATGCCCCTATTTGCTCCGGCTGAAAAATAATGACCCTATTTACCTAATTAATAACGTCTACATCTGTCTTCTTTGAAAAATCCCCCCCCCAACATCCACATATAATTTTAAAAAGGTACGTATTTATATCCTGTATCGCTCCCCGGCAACTCTAATGGGTACTGCTGTCCACCGCTGACTTCCACAGGCCCAAGCCCACTCTGTACTCCATCTCCGGTGGTCAGCAATTGAAATGGGCCCCCCAACACACTAGGCCCTGGCTTCTACCCAGGGTGGTGACACTGGACCTAAAAAACCTAAAAAGGTTTCATCAGAAGTCATAATATGGAGCTATTCTCCCAGGCAGGCATTGCGTCTAGGGAATCCTATCTCTGTAATACGTCACCATGTAAAGGCACAATGGAATATGGAGCCACAGAGACTCTATGTGCTTCTACACAGGCTCCCTGCATACGGCTGTGCTGTATGCATGTGGCCTTACCCTCCCTGATTATCATTAGACCCTGTAGTAAAGTACTGCTTTCTGCATACAGGACACAGATGCAAAGCATTCTAAAGTAATTACTTTATTGCAAGTTCCAAGAATTCCTACAAAGTTAGGCCTCCCTCATACAGGCGTTTTTGCACAACGTTTAGCGCTGCTTTTTCAGCGCTGCGCTAAACTCTGTACAACGCTCCCATTCATATCAATGGAGCTGCTCACACAAGGCTGAAAACGCAGCGTCTTCAATGCTGCACTGTGACAGCGTTGCATGTTCTATTTTTGCCTGTTTTCAGCCCTGTGTTGCCCATTGAAAACAATGGGCAGCAGTTTCAGCGCTGCCGAAAACATGGCACAACTTTGTACAGCGCTTTTGGAAGCGCTAAATGCCCGAGCTACACTGAGTTTAAAAAAAAAAAAAAAAAACAATACTCACCTTACAGGTGATGTCGCTTTCCCCGGCGGCGCTCTCAGGACTTGTCAGCCAGCAGGGGAACTTTTTCTCTGGTGACGAGGATTTCAAATCCCCGCCTCCAATGAGGGTTTGCTCTGATTGGCTGAGCGCCGCTGAGTGACAGCCAACTCAGCCAATCACAGCCAACACTAGATGCGTCCAATCACATTCATTCATAGATCACAGTCATTCATTCATTGAATGGCTGTGATTGGATGCATCCAGTGCTGGCTCTTATTGGCTCAGCCAGTTGTCACTCAGCGACGCTTAGTCAATCAGAGCAATCGGCCGGCTTCACAAGGTCCTGACAGTGGCAGCGACTTCACCAGCTAGGTGAGTATTTATTTTTTTCCTTTTATCAGCAGCCTTGGCTGCACTTTCAGCCATACTGAACACACCGCCAAAACGCTGGCATAATGCATGCCAGCGCTGCTGCAAACGGGCAGAATCTGCAGTAAACGCAGCATTGAAAAACGCTGCGTTTCTGCAAACACCTGTGCGAGGGAGGCCTAGGAGTAATTAGTAGATTGCTGCAACCATAAGGGTACCTTCACATATGACATAGGAGCTGCAGAAAATCAGTTATGGAATGTATGTCCTGTTTCTGAAGAGGAGCAAAATTTGCTGTTTTTTGTTGTACACTTTGTATATTTACTTGCATTATGTGCAGATTTTCAGCTGCAAAATGCAACCGCAGGTGTAGCTGGGCAATTAGTGCTATTTAGAGCTGTAATTTGAAGCTCCAGGGCCCCAATGCAAAATCTGTAACAGCGCCCCCAACTATAATGCTTCATTCATAGTACTGGGCTCCCTATATGGAGAAGAGAGGCCTTATGGGCCCCCTAAGGCTCCTGGGCCCGGGTGCAACAGCATTCCCTATAGTTACGCCCCTTGGTGCTATTACATGAGCATTAACGGTGCTCGTATAATACCCTGTTTCCCTGAAAATAAGACATACCCTGAAAATAAGACATAGCATGATTTTCCAGAATTATTGAGGATGCAAAATAATTTTTCAGGCTTTTTGAGCATGCTTGAAATATAAGCCCTACTCCAAAATTAAGCCCTGCTAACAATTAATTAAAACAGTCAATTTAAATAGTGTCCAGGCAGCTATACATGTAAAAAAGTTAAACCTTTTTGAATAAAATTAATATAAGACACTGTCTTATTTTCGGGGAAACACGGTAGCAGCCTAGCTAATGTAATACTAAATTACATAATACAGTGATTTGGCCATGAAAAGGTGGATCTTTGTTTTAATAGAGGCTAATAAAGTAATGATGGAAATACTAATAAAATGCTTAATTTTAATGAAAATTTACTACATAAAATCTAGTCCTGTAGTGAAGGCCCATCCTTTCTCTACAAGATAAAGTCTTTGTCTTGACCCTAAGTGTTCTATACCTTATTGCTGTAGCTTTTAGCTGTCACTCTTAGCTCTGTGTTTGAATCTATAAGGTCGGGCCTGAGTTGTTATAAAAATGTATATTTGTCAAAGCCTAATTTAGATGTTACGAAAAAAAAATCTTTTGGCACTTGAGGTGCGAATATAATAGTTAGTTGCAAAACTTTTACAATGATTGCTGCACTCACGGGCCCACTTGAAAATAAATCTCTCCTGTAGGTTTTAGGTGTTTGTAACAGTAAATTTTGCCAAAGAGAACATCACTGTTGGAGATTACTTTTCCGTACATAAAATTTTGGTTAAGAGCTGCGAGACCCTCACAGCTGCACAGCAGGAAGCCTTTAAAGAGCACACAGAAGTTGATAAAATATTCTAAAGTTGTGATAAAAATACACAGTGCCTCGATTTGAGAAAGAAGCAAAAACTACAACTACAAAGAAGATAAACGAGACTGACAATAGCAGCTAAAGTCAATATAAAGGATTCACAAACAAGTACGAGCCGGCTGCCTGTAAACAACATAAGTGCTGAATTGGGAGGCATCAAAAAACTGATTGAATGGAATGAATTATATATAATTGAATGCGCCGTTTTATTCTAGTCCTATAAAGGTAGTACAACATGGCGAAACAGACCTTAGGCTGCCTGTCCACGGGCGTTGTGGTATCCCGCCCGCCCGGGAGCATGAGCCTGCAGGTGGATCTCCGCTGACAGCCTATCTGACAGATGAGCTGGCCGCAGAGAATCGTGCCAATTCGCAGCATGCTGCGATTTGCCGGCCGCGAGCAGAGAATTTCCGACTGTAAAAGTTGCATCACAACGCATGAAAACCGAGTTTTTGTGCGATGCAATGCATCAGAAAGGAAGGCTCCGTAGGGAAACTTGGGCTACTGCATGCCGCAATTTTGTATTCTAGAAATATCGCAGGCTTTAAAACATTGCTCATGTGAAAGAACCCATTGGAAGCCACGGTCTTCACATACATGCGTTTTGAAGCGACGGTTGCCACCCGGCTGATAAACCACCGGCCTGGCTGGTATTTTTTCTGTTAGGCCCGTGACAGTATTTTTTTTACTGGCCCTGTTACAGGCCGGTATTTTCAGAGCCTGCCCTGCCCCCTAGCGGTTAACTCTCCTTCGGCAGGGGAAACACAGACCTGCAGAGCCGACAGCTTCCATGACCTCTGATGATGTCATGTCATATAATACCCTGTGTGGGAGGAGTCAGGGATCACATGACCACAGGGGCTAAGAAAATGTAGGACTCTGCAGCGGTGGTAAGGCTCTGCTGCTGTGTGTGTGTGTGTGTGTGTGTGTGTGTGTGTCAGTCAGTCAGTATGAATGTAGTGGAGCTGAGTGTGTGTGTGTGTGTGTCAGGATGAATGTAGTGGAGCTGTGTGTGTGATGTCTGGGGATCAGGATGGATGTAGTGGAGTTGTGTGTGTGCGATGTGTGGGGGTCAAGATGGATGTCCAGCCGGCGCTGCAGTGACAGTATCGAGACCTGAGGAGGGGAGTGGAGGAACAGTACATGCGGTACGAGGTATGCACCATATACTTCATGTAATCTTGTATGTTTAGGTGGTATACGTTATACCAGCTGTACATATAATTACATACAGGTCATATCTACCTTACATCAGCATCACTCTATACAGGGGAGGTATATCTCCTGTGGTACCCTGGGTATCTCCTGTATATAATTATATATGTATAGATTGTATATGATGTGAGCATCTGCAACGTGTACTCGCAAGTAGATGATGTGTGAATCACACTAAACATCATCTACTCACGAGAACACGCTGGCTTGGATCCCGCACATGCACACAAACGCTGGACGGGATGCAGGAGATAAAGGAGGGAAAAAATGCTGTGATAAGCCACGCCCCCCCCAAGTCACGCCCCTTTTTAAAACGATGGCCGGTATTTTTTAGTGACAAAGGTGGCAACAATATTTGTAGCACTGTCGCGTGGCTACAAAATCATGCAATTTTGTAGCCCTTGTGGTAGCGGCCTAAAGATACCCTCCAATTTTGGGCAACATTCTGACTCAGACGAGAAGGGGTAGGTGCTGTATTACCTGCAGCTGTTCGTCTTCGTTGCTCCTTTGGTTCCAGGTCCTATTTTTAGCCATCCAATAAGGCCAATGCATACTTCAGACTACCTAATCCCTGCAGTGCATTAGTAGTTTTAGATTACCAATGCATTATACCTGCTCTCTGTTTGCCCAGAGCTGCTTATGTGATTAGCACTGGCCAATCAGAGAGCAATGCACAGTGTGTATCAGCTAGTTAGGGAATTGCTGCGGCCATTTGGATGGCTGAAAATGGGACCTGGAACTGGCAGATCTGAGGAGCCGCAGGAATGAAGAACTGCAGGTAATATACCCCCTCCTGTCATGAAGCAGAATTTAGTCCCAAAACCAGAGGGTCACTTTAATGTGTTCAGAAAACTATATTCTCCAATTGACCACCAGCAAACAGTTGGCATAGCCGTAAAAATGCCCCACCTGCCTGGCCTAAATGCTGTGTGTAGCTTATTTATGTGAATATAGAATACAGATGGTAATGGTGCAGGCTGTTGCTGATCCTGTAATGCTGTGCTGATGCATCATGGGATTGATGTGAAAGTAACATCAAGATGGTGCCTGATAAGCACCAGACAGGGGGGTGCACTGCATGGGGGTGACTGCAATATACACATTGTACATCTGAAGAGTGACATGAGGGGGACAGACATGGAAAAATGTGTTTCCCTTTAACTGAAACACTGTGTTATGTCTAACATAGCGCCTGAGGCATGGTGAATGACGTCTGTGTTCGGAGTGGTGCCCCTGCAGACCTTGCACTAGATGTAACAAGCAGCATGTTTTAGCTGTAGTTTCTTTAAACCTCTAATGCCACACCCTTTATATTTATCCTTTCGGAAGCACATCATTAGCAAACAGTAGCATAAACGTAAGACAGAGCGACTACACTGGCACTGCCCACACCACAACCCGTGGGCAGAGATGACTTTGTCCTTCAACGCAATTATCGTCCTGCCCTAAATGCATGGTGCAAGTCAAGAAGGGGTTGAATACAATCCCAGCTCTACTGATTATATTACACAATTCTATGGAAAGCTCTTCCTCCTCCAACCTGAAATGAATTGGCAATATGTAGAATTGACTTTACCCCAGCCCCTCCTCCCAGGAGCGCAAACTTAATTGTATCTGTCTGTTCATCATATTTCTTCATTTGATTTGCGTTTTGAACAGCTAATCTAAATACATTTCAACATCCGTTCTACCTAAACGCTACTGGAAACGACTTTCCCTAAACGGCCATGTTTGTGTTCTATATCAGATTTAATGGGCTTTTTGTTGGCTGTAATTTAAAATAAAATATACACACCAGTCAAAGAAAAAAAAGGGGGAGGGGGGGGAAACGTAATAATTTCTTCTTCAAATGAAACAAGATGCTATTTGCAGACCACCAAGAATCCGGCATACTGTTCAGTCCCCCTAGACAAAGCTTGGAAAATTGACAAATCCACAATTTGGCTTTTTCTCGCAGAACATATATATAAATATGCAACCTGGCCTAATTTCATCTCCCACAATCCAGCATGTCTCCTATCAAGTGTCTTTTAATTTTCTCTTTAAAATATTTAGTCCATCAGCTCCGTTGCCAATGAAAACATCGGTATGGGGGCACGTCCGGGATCTGAAAGAGCAAAGCAGGCTTTTGTACTCCGTGTTCTGGTTATCAAAATTGACATTTTTTTGCTTTGAAACATTACAGTTCCAACATGGTTTCCTTTTAATAACGTTGACAGACTCGTCCACATTGTGCTGTTTGTCATGGAGATATCAAGTGCATATACCGCTACTTTACATTGTGTACACAACTTCTGTATGTTTGTCTTAGAGCGCTCTACTTTTCTGCCCTACTGACAAAGCCAGACAATCCCTGTTATTATAAGAGTCACTGAAGCATTCATGAGACATTCTTTCATTTGGTAGCGAGATAAATTTTAAGCTTCTCCTTCAATGGAGACTTCTGAAATCATAAAAATGATTTTCATAGTTTCTTCTATTTATACTGAACAGAAGGTTAGAAGAGGTGAAGTCACAATAGAAAACAGGAGACATTTTTTTTTTTATGTCTGTTAAGTTTAATTTCGCTCGATCTGGACGAAGTTACTTTTAATAGAACACACACGAGGTCGCGCGGTAAAGAATCCGAGAATTAATTATCTATCAGCATTTTTTATTTGCTCACATGGGAAAACAAAGCAAATGAAGCTCATTAGTAAACCATACACATTCTCGCATGCGCTCTCACCTCTAGCAAAATCATTTCTGCTTTGTTGCTGGAATGTGTTTCTTAGAATTCCCTTATTTCTTGTTAAAAAAAAAAAATTGCCGGTGAAAATCATTTCAATTTAATTACCTTTAAGAATATATAGTTAGGTGCAAAATTAGCAAATGAAAACAGCGGGGAGTTTATTAAAGTGACATCGAAGAGCAATTAATAGAAAGTCATTTGTTGAAAAAAAAAGGGAGGAAAGAAAAAGCAAATTCTATCTTTCTCAAAAAGTTGTAATTAATCGAGGGTATACAGAGGTTTAACGAGTTACCCTGGAGCCCCATAGTTCATTTTGGAAAGGTGCCATAATCCACTCTTACCACAATCAACAGAAATTGAATTGTGGCGAGTATGAGCTCCACCTTCCAGTCGTATGCATCCAATCCTAGATTGGCTTCCTACACTTCCTTCCATTGGCTACCTTAGGGTTTATTCACATGAGCGTATATTGGGCGACGTTTTCACGATTGGCATCAGATCACACAGGCGTATTCCTGCGGTGTAAAAGCGCCCAGATGGCTAATATAGCACCTGGAACTCTCTTTCTGCCCGCAATATGTCGGCCGCGGTATAGACTCCTATGGGAGCCAATGACAGCGGCCGGAGAAGGGAGGTGGGAGGGAGTTTAGCAGCGTGACTGCTACACTTCCTTCCACTTCTCTCCTCTGGCTGTTTGCAATGGGAGGGGGCGGGATGGAGGTGGAGCTAAGTTCCACACCTCCCATTGCTGGCTGCGGACAAGGGGCAAGAGCTTAGCTCTGCCCCCTCCCATTGCAAACAGCCAGCGAGGGGGAGTGAGGGGGAAACAGCTTAGCAGAGCTAAGCTGTCTCTCCCCGCTCAATGACATTGCAGCCTCGGCGTATATGCGCTGGGCTCTTGCCATTTGAAAGGGTGCACAAATGTTAGATTTTTGCGTCCGTTCACTCATTTTACAGCACCGGTGGGCGCACATAAAAACGCCTACAGCTGTGTGACAGAGCACTTAATAACCAACTTTAGGACTGGCCCTACAATGCAGGGCACTGCTGGTGATAGAGGGTTGCAAGTTGGGTAAATGCACATCAGGCAATTCTCCACTTAGCAAATACTTTCTTTTGCCTCCGGTCTTCAGTGTGCCGCGTTGCACACCAGCAGTCGTAAATACACAACCTACAGTACACACTCTTGTTCAGGGCATCTCTGCCCACGTGGTCACAAGACAGCAACTTGGCCGGTCAGCACAGCTCAGGTCACAGATTCTCTGGATATTCTTCTGCAACCCCGTGCAGATTTTACTTTCAGGTGTGGCTCATCGCAACTCTTTCTTGTTGAATTTAAGGTGCCTTTACACAGGACAGCAATTATCCAAACAGTCGTTCAATAGAGTGAATGTCCCATGTAAACATGGCTACAAACTGGGTGTTGAGCGAAAATGCTTCCCCTTCCACCGCCGGTGTGTCATATGACACTTTCAGTGCGTAATGTGACACTGCCAGCGTGTCATGTGCTGTACTGTGCTGGACTTCACGCAGCGGATCCGGAGGTAAGTATGAGTGGGGGAGGCGCCTTGATGGACTCCGCTGCGGTATTCCGCTTGCGGAGCCCATCACGGCCATGTGCATTAAGCCTTACTTTTAATGTTTTGCTAGGCAGTCTTTCAGGAACTATATCTTGAGTGAATGAGTCAAAAGGTAAACACCTGCTGATGGATAGGTGATAAACTAGTAATTATTAGGAAATTATAGTACCTGTGTTTCTAGTGGCGCAATGCAGGACACAGCTGTGTTACATGGTACATCCATTATGATGCCCACACATCACACACAGCTGTACTACATCCATCCTGATTAACACACATTACACACACAGTTGTACTACATCCATGTTGATGCACAGACATCACACACACAGCTGTACTACATCAATGTTGATGCGCAGACATTACACATAGCTGTACAACATCCATGCTGACCCCCACAAATGACACACACAGCTCTACTACATCATCCTGATTCACACACATTACACACACAGCTCTACTACATGCATCCTGATTCAAACACACACACACAGCTGTGGTAGATCCATGATTATTTCCAGACATCACCAGCTCAGCAGACTCGTGGATACAGTGATCAGCCCCTGGTCATGTGATCCCTGACGCCACTCACACAGGTAGTCACATGACTGTGACATCATCGCAGGTCCTGGTTGCTGCTGTCGGCTTATCCAGTATATGGTACTTTCTACCAAACTGCCCAATGGCTCCCCCCACAGCAGTGACATCACTACATGTCCTTCAGCCCTCCAGATCTCTATTACCAAACTGCACAATAGCTCCTCCTACAGCAGTGACATAACCGCAGTTCATTCACTCTGTGGTAGTGGTAGGTTGGTGTCTTCTGTCAGGACCACTGAGTTGTGTCTGGAATAATAACAGCTTAGTTGTATTCTCGTTTTGTTATTTTTGTCCTCCTCTTTTAAGAGCCCCAACTGTGTTGTTCTTCTGTCGGTCAGGCTTTGTGTTTAAAAATGTTGTAGGACCTGCAATGACATCACCAGGGGCGAAGCATGAGAAGCACAGTCATACATACATACTAACTGACAAGTGGTTGTTAGTAGTCTAGTAGCTGAAAACTGCGCTTTTTTTCCATCCCAAAAAAAAACTAAATCTGACGGAATGTAAGCAAACTGAAGCCTCCACTTTGCTTTCTCCTATTTTAAAACCCCGTTGAAATCAATTGGGAGGAAATTGATCCTTTTTTTCCTATTTCATTTTAGTTTCTCTCCTCCAAAATGGAGCAGAGAGATGGAAACCCTGAACTGACCCTAACGTCGGTGTGAAAGCAGCCTAAGACGCTGCATGCTGATCTGACTGGTCAACACTGCTCGTGTAGACAGCACTCACGAATCAAAGCAGGTGTAGACTCTTATACTAATGATGCATACCAATACACAGTGTGCACCAGGCAGCTGGAGAAGCTGGTGTGGCCATCTTTATTTCTCCAGGCCCGTTGGGTCGCTTTAATCTGATTCAAGTAATATAAATGGATACTAATTCTCCATTGATCTCCCATTATCCCATTAGAGAGAAATTCTAATGTAGAAATATTTCACATTTCAAGGAGACTGGCTACATCTCTTAAATCTAGCTGAGTACATAGTACTATCTATTTGCATTTCCATTCCATGTAACTGTGAAAGATGTTAACTGTATATGTGACATATTACACCCATGTGTGTATTAAAATGACTGATTCCGGCTTCTAAACTAAATCATCCCTGAATAAAAAGTTTATAGATTTGATAGCTCAACACTTTAAGGACAAGATAAAGGTATCGCCTTCACCTTATGAGAGGTTTAGACCTTGTTAAACGTTGTTGTAAAATTTACATAAATTGTATAATTAGTTAATTTCTACTGTTGATAAGTCTAATACAATGAAAAAAAAACTTGTGTATAACAAAAAAGGATGGGTTTTCTATTACTGCAATAACAATTTATGGTAATTAATCATATTTTAACACTACAACCCAAGGATGGCTACAGACGAGCTGGGCATGCATGTATGTTTAATGGGTAAAGAGTGATGTCATGGCGCCAATTTCATCTGTGTTTCAGGATTGGACATGGGGTAACATCTCTATGTCAGCTCCGGTTCATTTGGTGAGCCTGCTGGCGAGCACATGCTTCAGTCAGTCCTGGTCAGCAAGGGTTAAACATCGCCCTGCTGCTGTTTAGGGCTAATGATCGACTGTCCAGTCAGCTAAAGGTGCATTTACACAGCAAAATGATCGCTCAAAATTAGCTCAAATGGCAGTTTGAGTGATAGTTTTGAGCGATCACTTTGCATAAGCTCTTAAGTAGCTAATTAGCTACTTAAGAGCTTATTAGTGTGTAAATGAAGGCTCCCGCTGTTTGCAGAGGACAGGGGGAGCGCTGTCTTCTGCAAAAAGCTGCTTTTTCTTGGAGCCTTAAGCTGGTATCCCACTAAACTGGTGCCAGAACAGCTGCTTTGTTCCTAGAGCTATCACTGAAAGCTCCATGCAGGATACCAGCCGAAAGAATACCAGCTCCCCAGTTTCTCTTCAACTTCAGACCTTGCCTCATAAAGGCAGTGGGGTTGTGCTTTACAGGACGGGTACTCCACTTCAAAGAGAGTTCTGTCAAAGAGGTTTAGGGTGTTCTGTTCAGATCCCTATACATGTCTCTCTTGAGTGCTCAGGTATCCTGTTCATCCTAGTTTCGTTAACAGTCACAGACAGACGTGTCAGGTAATAAGCCAATGCGAGACTCCTCTGTCAGTTGCTTATGTCCCACAGGAACAAAGAATCCAACATACACAATCATTCTTTACCCCAACATCTGCCTTCGGAGGAGAGTCAGGACACCTCCATATACATTAGATAGTTTGCTGGTCCCACAGAAATCGGTGTGTTTGAGAAACGTATGTCAACTGTGTAAAGACTGCTTTTATGGTTGTCTTCATTTTTATGGTAATCTTACCTTTAGTACTATTCTTTAAATTGCCTTATGACATAAAAACAGGAAATGTTAAACAACAATGGAGTTATCCATTGAGAAATATTAAACAGGCACCCGGTAGAGAAAAAAAAAGCTTGTATCAGAATTGTAATACAGTGATCCTAATATTTGAAAAATCTATACATTACCTCTGCATGCATGCTGCATCCCCAGTTGTATAAGAAATCCTGTCTATGAAGAGAAAGGGGACATAGCTCAGCAGCTCATGAATCAGCGTGACTCTTCTCGGCCACATGACTCCTCTTTGCCGATTAGCATACTGTGTGGGATAACTTTGGAATCTGATTGCAGAGGCCAATGGGTTCATTAGGAAAAGATGAGGCATTAGAAGTGATTGATTTTTCATCCTCTGCTGGCCATTGTAGTCAATGAGATGGTGGTGACAAGCTCACATTAAATGCATTGTACCAGAATTACAAGTTATCCCCTTTCCAAAGAATATGGAATAGCTTGCTAATTGGTGTGGTGTCTCACTGCTGACACGCCCACTGAGCCCAAAAGCAGGGGTCCTGTGTCCCCCATCCTCCTCTGTGATTGCACCACACACAGTGAGGTAAAGAATGACTAGAGGGATGGTTATGCAAGTGCTTCATTCATTTTCAAGGGACTATGGAGATAGCAGAGTGGCATATCTGTGGTGATAGCAGAGTGGTGCAAATTGTGATGTGGATTTTGGTATGGACTTTTCGCTGTCGAAAATCAGCACCAAATCTGTTATGTGTAAATGCATCCTGAGGGCTCGGTCAGATGAGCGTTTTTTTTAGTGCATGAATAGCCGCGCAAAAAAAAAAAATCGCACATCGGTGTAGAAAAATTGTGTGAACAGGTGCATTTGCATTCGCATCTCCTATCTTTTGCAGGTGCAATTTTTTTCGCCGTCAAGCGCTTAATTGTGGTCATCCCAAAGATTAGTGCTCCTGTGCTCAATGATCGCTCACTGAATAGCGGTGGAGAACGCCGTAGATATCTTCTGTCCGCCTGCCTCCCTTTAGAGGAAACAGGCAGTTGTTCATAGATGGATGAAAGCCTATTTACACGGGCTGATTATCGTCAGGTTTTTATGTCTACCTAAAATGAATGCCGAATAATAGGTACATGAATTATCATTCATCATTCAATCGTTGCCATGATTAAACTGAACCGTTATCGTTCAGTTTCGCACGATCCAATGATCATGCTACGTTTATGCAGACATCACCAACACCAGAAAGATATGGGCAAATGTTGGTAACAGAAATATGGAAATGGAACCCTATCCCTAACCAAGTTTGGTGTGGCAGACCCTGCCAAGAAGCAAGGTGATTGTTCCCATAGGGGAAGCCCCACATCAGGATCCTAATCTCTCCCTAGATAGAGCATAGTAAAGATGTTAAATCCAGAAACGAGTAAAGTATACAACATAGTGCTTGGTAGAAGGGAATATGGCCCACACAGAATAAATAGCGAGTTACTTAGCTGACTAGAGTCCACTGCTTCACCAAACACCTTAGACAGGGCAATAAACAGCGCCCATGTAGAGGTGGGCCTGGAATAAATACACTTCCATTATAGCTGAGTGGTCAGCTAAGGGAAACACCTCCCTGTTGACCAACTCCATGTTATAGTATGCTTGTGAAGAAGGGTACATTATATACTGAACCTACTGATGGACAACATCTGAGAGACCTTCTGCAGTCATAGAACCATAGAATGGTAGAGTTGGAAGGAACCTCCAGGGTCATCGGGTCCATACACTGTTTATGGGTCATCCTCTGGCAGACATTGTGCATGGGTGGAAACAGAGGGAAATATGTTGCTGATTTTACTGACTGACAGATACTCATAGAATCCTAGAATGGTAGAGTTGGAAGGGACCTTGAGGGTCATCGGGTCCAACCCCCTGCGTGCAGGATTCACTAAATCACCCCAGACAGATATTTGTCCAGCCTTTGTTTGAGCACTTCCACTGAAGGAGAACTCCCCACCTCCCGTGGTAACCTGTTCCACTCATTCATCACCGTCAGAAAGTTTTTTCGAATATCTAATCTGTGTCTCCTCCCTTTCAGTTTCATCCCACTGCTTCTAGCTTTTCCTTGTGCAAATGAGAATACAGCAGATTCCTCTACACTGTGACAGCCCTTCAGTGACAGAAAGAAGTTACTCATCAGCATCCAGTGCCGAAAGACAAGGCGTGGTCATGTAGGCCAGGGCTGACATTGTGATGTCACCTTGCTCCACTTCCTGATTGTGGCTGCCACAACCCAATAGATTATCTGAATGATCATCATTCTGTGTCAAAGGACTCTTTTAACATCATCAAACCCAGTTCATTGGTAAAAAAAGACCATAATCACACGGACAAGTTGAGGAACAAACACAGAGAACAACCATCAGTAGAAAACATGAACTTTCCACTTGGAAACCTGAAGACCTAAACAGAAAAGAAGACATCTTTCAGAAGCTCTATTGATGTCAGATGTCTAAATTGACTGACAGTCTTTTTAACTACCGTTTCATTGGAAACTAAATATATCAGCAGTCTGATGAGCTATAACTCAATGCTCTATAAGGATAACATACGCAAATTTAGAGCTCAGAATATGGATAGCAACCACTGAAATATAAAACTTGAAAGTAGATTGGACACCAGCGCTGTTTTTTTATGCCATGGTCTTCATAAATGTCACCCAATGATATTACAACTTCTAACATAATTTTCATTTTGATGTGATACTTCAAAGTTTACAACAGTTAATTGTATCTTTTACTTCAATGTATAAAATGATATATAATCACAAATCATCACAGACAAATTATTTTACCAAATTAATAAATCATGCCCCCAGGAAAAGATTATCTTCAACTCGATGTACTCGTATTACACTATTTTATCTTCTAATAATCTGGGCTTTAATAAGCCAGCACTTCTGTTAATGTACTAATTAAAATGCATAAGATAAGTATTTCATGAATGTGAATGACATGCATACTTGAAAGTGTGAACTAACACTTGATTACCATTCATAAGGCCTTGTTCACATCTAATTCTTTTTTTCCACTAGCATATACGCCAAGAAAACCTCCGGGCGTATAGATTAAAGGGAGGCGGTGATGATGGACTAACAGTGACACCTGCTAAATGTATATGTTGTGAGCTTTTTACAGCGTATACGTTTGACATGTTAAGCCATCGGTGATAGAGGCTACTGTATGGCATCCATCACCCATGGGCTATAATGACATTCATTAAACATGTACATGATGAAAAGCTTATGATGAATACATTTAAAGGGGTGTTCTAGGGCTTTAAAAAAGTTAAAAGGCCTTAAAACAAAACAAAATTGAATACTCCCCTATATGGCTGTTCCCCATCCAGAGCTGCAGCCCTGGTACCCACCACATGGAACCTGAAAGAAGCGGTCGGCGGTCACATGTCGAATATTGTGCATGTGATCACTCAGCCACTCACAGGCTTCAGTGGCCATAGAAGTATCACTGCTGAAGCCTGTGAGTGGCTGAGTAGTTGCATGACCGCCCACTGCATCTTTCGGGTTCCATGCAGTGGGCAACAGGGCTGCAGTTGTAAAGGGGGGGCTTGTGGGAGAGGTGAGTATTCAATTTTACTTAATTTTAAGTCAATTTTAACTTTTTTCTTATGTCCTAGAAAACTCCTTTAAAGGGGTTGTCAAGGTGTACGCTATTGATGACCTATCCGCAGTATAGGCCATGATTAGTACATCAACAGGGGTCCATCGCCCAGGACCTTGCTGATCAGGTGTTTGCAGGGTCGGTGCCCTTGTGCACTCAGTTGAATTCTACAGGAAGCAGATAGCTCTGTTCTCAATATTGTAGTCAGGCTTAGTATTACAGGTCATTCACTTCAATGTGAATGTTGCCTGCAATACCAAGCATGGCCACTGCAATAGGAACAGAGCTGTCAGCTTCCTGCACAAATCAGCTCAGTGCAACAGCACACTGACCTAGAAAGCAGGTGATCGGCAGGGTCAAAGACCCTTGCTGGTCTACTGTTGATGGCCAATCCTACAGACAGGTCATTAATAGTTTGCAACTGGAAAACCCCTTTAATAGATGCCCATAACAGGTGCTGTACAGTGGCATTTATCAGCCATAGGCTTCCATATTAACAGACAGATCGTCAATAGTTGATTGGTGGGGGTCTGCTGCTCAAGATCCCCACCCATCTAATGTGTTATCTGCTGTTCACACTGGCAGAAGATCAGCGGGAATCCTGAGCAGCAGACCCCCACCAATCAACTATTGATCTATCCTGAGAATACGTCATCCATAGTAAAAGTCCCGGAGAGCCCCCCTAAGATTGGTTCATCGCTAGATTTATATTTTGTACTCCACATTTTGGCATATAGTCCCCATTACTGGAAGTACAACATACATTAAAGGGGAACATAATAAGCTATACTGTGCATACAATATATAGCCATATTCAGTAGCTTAGGATTTGATATAAAGGGCTGCGAACCTGGCGGACGTGGGCCACCAATTAATAATTATAGAATCAAAAGAGTTAATCTGCACAGTTTAACCGTCAATTTCAAATTAATTTATCAGCACTTAACACATACAAACTACCACTTTAAAGTGCCCTGTCATTAACAAAATCCCATATTTTTCTATAAAAAATAGACATACTGATCTACATTTTTTCATGCTGCCTTGCTAGAATAGACTCAAGGGATATTATCTTATTCAGAAAGAACCTTTCAAGGTTGAATAAAAGAAATAGTGCAGGATCCCTGGGAGAGAGAAGTGATCATCATTTTCACCTTCAACTCTTCTTTGATGTGGCAGAGTCAATTTTTAATCAGCAGCCATCAGACTGGGCTTCATTTCGCTTTACAAAGTCCTATTACTCTGCCACTTTCTGGAAGAAGGTGATAAGGACAGTACTGTTCATAGAGTCCTGCATATGATGAGTCCCCTTGGAGAGACTTGATAAAAAAATGAGTGAGTATATAAGGAGAAAGGTCATCTCTCTTCCAGAATTAACTCTTCAAGATGACAAACTTTGATTTTTTTTTTTTAATGTACGGTAGTTTTTATATTATTTTACTCTCTATTGTCCTGATTTAAGATGAAAATGACTATTGTGGTCAATAGGTGGTTAAAAAGAAAGTCACCTACAGCTACCATAACCATATATATGACTTTCTATCTATCTAAATAAATATATAATGTCTGTGTATACATGCATTATATATATACATATATATATACACACACACATACACTTGTATATATAATTCTTCTTACTTGTTTGTTACTTTTCCTCTTGTACAGCACTGTACTGTACATTTTGTAGGCACCGTTATAGGTTACTGTTGGTCCATGTAAACACGACATCTGACGGTACTGGGTGAGAAGTCATTCAGTAGTCGCTGGTCGTTCCGTTTCAGCTCACTAAAATGGAACCAGTTGTTCATCTATGAACGGCTGCCTGCTTGTAATTAATGGAGGTGGCTGGCCGCAAGAGATCCGCAGCATGTTTTACCTTCATTCACTGATCGCACTTTGTGCCATATCTATCTCTCTCATATCTATCTATCTGGTAGGTGGTTAGGACAGCGCTTCTGTAGATGAAACCAGATTGCTTGGTTTGTCATGTGTCACAAAATCTATAGTAGTTATCTGTTTGCACTTCCGCAGGTAACTACTATATCTATCTATCTATCTATCTATCTATCTCGTATCTATCTATCTCATATCTATCTATCTATCTATCTCATATCTATCTATCTCATATCTATCTATCTATCTCATATCTATCAATCTCATATCTATCTATCTATCTATCTATCTATCTATCTATCTATCTATCTATCTGTCTATCTGTCTATGCATCTCTCATTATTAGAGATGAGCGAGCGTACTCTCTAAGGCAAACTACTCGAGCGAGTAGTGCCTTATTCGAATACCTGCCCGCTTGTCTCTAAAGATTCGGCTGCCAGCGGGGGAGAGCGGGGAGGAACAGAGGGGAGATCTCTCTCTCACTCTCTTTCCCCCGCTCCCCCCTGCTCACTCACGCAACTCACCGCTCCCTCGCGCCAGCAGCCGAATCTTTAGGTTCGGTACTCGAATAAGGCACTACTCGCTCGAGTAGTTTGCCTTAGCGAGTATGCTCGCTCATCTCTACTCATTATCTATCGCATATCTTTCTATCTATATCTTTCTATCTATCTCATATCCATCCATCTATCTATCCCATATCTATCTCTCTATCTAATATCTCTCTCTCTTTCTTTCTAATATCTATCTATTAGAGTTGAGCGAACATGCTCTTCCGAGTTTGATGCTCGTTCGTGTATTAGCATACTCGATGGTGCTCATTACTCGAGCGAGTACCACGCCGAGTTCAACCCCTCCCCGTTTTGACCACTCACCGCATTACCACTTCCTGCTTTGACATGCCAGCGTGCGCACGTCCACAGCAGTATGTGGCTTGCTGAGAGAGAGGGAGAGGGTGAGAGAGAGAGAGAGAGAGGGAGAGAGAAGAGCTCGGCACCTGGCGGGTCCAATACAAAAATGCTCAAGTCCCCCATTGACTTCAAGGGCGTCCGTTACTCGAATAGAACTATCGAATATTACGAAAAGCTTGATTTGAATAACGAGCACCCAAGCATTTTGGTACTCGCTCATCTCTACTATCTATTTATCTATCTCATACCTATCTAACTCATATTTATCTATCTAATCTCATATCTATCTCATTATCTATCTATCTGTCTAATCTCATATCTATCTATCTATTTCATATGTCTCCCTCTCATATCTATCTATCTCATATCTATCTATCTATCTATCTCATATTTATATATATATATGTCTATCTAATCTCATACCTACCTATCTATCTATCTATCTATCTATCTATCTCATATCTATCTATCCATCCATCTATCTCATATCTATCTAATATCTGTCTATCTATCTATCCATCCATCCATCCATCCAACTATCTATCTCCTATCTATTTATCTAATATCTATCTATCTATCTTTCTCATATCTATCTATCTAATATCTAGTATCTATCTATGTATCTATCTATCTATCTCCTATCTATCTATCTCCTATCTATCTATCTCATATCTATCTATCTATCTATCTGATTAGGTTTCAAGTCATTTTCAGGTTTTATTTTGGTCTCCTTCTCCTTATTATTGCCTCAATGAACCTGTATGTGTGTGCAAGAAATTGTGCAGCATAAAGCAATTGTAAGCATAAAAAGAGAAACCCATCTCCTTGTATTTTCATTCTCTTTTAAGCATTGCACTCCAGTGGAAAAAAGAAAAACCCTTATAATCTTAGTATCATTTATTGAAGTCAGCATTCTTAATTGCTTTGCTGAAATTGATCAGGGTTCTGGGAATTACATACTGAAATGATGTTACCAGTCTCCAGTCTGTACATTCCTTGATATAATCTCATTAAAAAAAAACCAGCCTTTAGGTGAGAGGATACATATGGATGCTAAATGCATTTTAAGCAGCAGTCGCAGCAGAAGCGGCACCCAAACTGATGACCTAGTTATTAAAGAACAAAGCTGAGGAAAATGAATTTTAATGCTGGAGTACAGCACATTCTTTCTCAGTTAATGCAAGATATAATTGTGAACACGTTTTTGGATTATATTTGCTGGTTAACCCTGGAAAGAATGAGTTTCCGAGACCAATGAAAACACTATATAATATTCCCCAAGACCACACAAGTCTTAAAAATCTCTAATTATCCGTAAAATAATTGTACAAACGCATTTAATCCTTAAAATGTCCTCTTAAAAATCTTAGTTCTTGTTCTATAAATGGTGATCCAGTTACATTTTTCAGGCTGTGGCTTCATCCATCTTGCAGGCAATGGAAAACCATCATCGTGAGCCAATGGGGCATTCTCTTTTGTGATATTACATGCCTCTATTTTTTATCAAACATGTAGAAACTGGTAGTATTGTGCATGAATGTAATGCCTAACACGGCAAGAACGAGGTTAGGCTCAATTTACTACAATAGTAACATAGTAACATAGTATGTAAGGCCGAATGAAGACATTGTCCATCTAGTTCAGCCTGTCTATCCTACTGTGTTGATCCAGAGGAAGGCAAAAAACCCCAAGGCCAGAAGCCAATTAGCCCTTTTGGGGGAAAAATTCCTTCCCGACTCCCTAATGGCAATCAGACTGTTCCCTGGATCAACCCCTAATAGTTCCTACCTGCCTATATACCAGGATTGACACTTAACCTAATATTTATATCCTGTAATATCCTTCTTCTCCAGAAAGACATCAAGTCCCCTTAGTAGTGGTCGCTGTACCCCCCAACCCGACATATACAAATGTGAAAAGCATACAGTTACATATATTGGCAGTTCAAATTGGTCACATTGGACATAATGACCAAACACAGGGTGAACCTAGCGCTAGGTCTAAAACCTGACTAATAACGTTCCCAAGCAGACAGTGAATCGAAAGTCTACAGTAAAGTACAGTACAGCACATGTTAATGAGACTTTACAAAACGCATTCACACAAGACATTTAAAAAAATCCATGTGGATTTTAGGGCATGGCGTGGATTTTCATATCTATAGTATGTCTTAAAGGAGTTTACCCACATAAGATACAAGATAGGTGATAAATGCATGACTGGTGATTCGACTGCTTGGCAATCTCTGTTAGTCCCATAGACGTTGTAGTAATGAGCATATGTCACCACCACTCCCTTCAAAACAACTTTCAATGAGTGGAACAGGTTGCCACGGGAGGTGGTAAGTTCTCCTTCAATGGAAGTGTTCAAACAAAGGTTGGACAGACATCTGTCTGGGATGATTTAGTGATCCTGCATTGAGCAGGGGGTTGGACCCGATGACTATGAAGGTTCCTTCCAACTCTTCCATTCTATGATTCTTCTATGATTCTCATGATTGGTGAAGCTTCTAGCTTTCAGACCACCAGTGATCACGCATTTATTACGTATCCAAAATGTTTTTCATGGGCCAACTCCTTTAACCTTTTCCAATCCAATTTTGGTTACAGGGTTTCCTAAAAGCCTCTCTTTTTGCTGTTATACAATGGTGCCATTTACTGGCTAAAGCCAGTGTGTGTGCGCCAGAGAGGCTCCAACAGTGCAGTGGCTGGCAAAAGACAGTAAGAATACCGTATCGGACGTCTTCTGACATTGGAGCTGTACAAGCTTCCATCAGAATGTAGGAAGACGGCAGACAATGGATTGGAAAGGGTTAAATATTATGGATGTATGGCCTACCTTTACAGCTACTGTAATTTCACCAAACACAACTCAAACATTAAAGGGGCTGTCCCCTCTTAAATACTGATGACCTAACCTCTCGATAGGTAATCAACAGATCGTTGGTGGTCCACTATTCAGGACCCCTATCAGTCAGTTGTTCTCTGCTGTCAATGTGCATAAAGCAGAAAGCAGACAGCTCCCCCACACATTACAGTGGCCCAGGTTGGTAATGCAGGCACATTTTATTAATGTAGTGCAGATTTTCCACCGTGTGAACATATCTTTAGAGGTTGAACTGCCAGGATCAGAGTTATAAAAATATGAAGTATCCAAAATGAAACTGGTACGGCAAGAAAATATTGCACAAAATGGATCCAGAGGTCCACAAATTAGTCTGTATCCAAAAAAACGTACAATACACAAGATTTTGATTCAAATTTTTTCTTTATCCAAATGTTTTTTTGCTTCAAATGACAAATACAGCTGATATCAACACCCAGTGTGAATAGGGTGCATCAATTCAATTCACATACTGGCCTTGGCATTCTGGAGCAGAAATCGCCGTGACGTAATATTTTGGGGTTCCTCCTCTTCCTCAGGATTCAGGAATGGATGGAGGCTATTCACACTGGGATCAGAGTTACCCCCATGGCAGTAGCCCAGCTACATGTATCAGCTATGCTGTCGCCGTTGATCCCTATAGTGGCAGGACCGAGATCAGTGAGACATATATATCCATCCATAACATAGGACAGATATAAACATCCTGGGGTGGAAAGGGGTTAACCCCTTAATGTCACAGGACATAAGTTTACATCCTGGGTGCGTAGTACTTAATGCAGTAGGATATAAACTTACGTAATATGGATGGTACGGGCTGAGAAGTGAGTCCACACAATCGCACAGCAAGAGCCAGCTTCCTGTTGCAGCAGTGGGGATCAATGTTGATCCCTGCTGTTAACCCCTTACACACTGCAATCAATTTAGATCGCCTACCATGGCCTGTGATTGCTATTGTAAGCGATTATGTACTGGAGTACAGAAGTACAGCAATGCATTATCACTGCGGTCATAACTTTTCTGGTTCAAGTCCCCTACAGGGACATTAACCCTTTGCAATCAATTTTCGGATTCAGGGTTTCCTAGGGGGAGCTTTCTCTTTCTGCCATTATCCAATGGCGCCATCTGTTGGCTAGAGCCAGTACTGCGGTATGGGACATGCTGGAGAGGCCCCCAACAACAGAGCGGCCAGTAATATACAGTAAGAATACCCTGCCAGACATCTTCAGACATCAGAGCTGTACAGCCTTCAATCAGAATGTCTTCAGACGTCAGACAGTGGATTGGAAAGGGTTAAAAATGTTAAAAAAAAAATAAAATTGTTTAAAAAAAAAAGTAACTAAATACTCGATTTCTTCCACATTTTCCCCTGTTTGTAGAAAAATATATAAATGAATTTAAAAAAAACAACAATACATATGTGGTTTCATCGTATGTCTAATGACCTATGCAATAAATTGAATATATTATTTATCCTACATTGCAAAAACTGTAAAAAAAAAAAAAAAGCCAAAATTTCATTTCACCACCCACAAAAAAATGCAATAAAAGTGATCATAAAAGCCGTGTGTACCTCAATATGGTACCAGGAGAACCTACAGCTTGTCAGGCGAAAAAAAAGGCCTCACACAATTCTGTTGATGGAAAAATAAAAAAGTTATGGAACTTTGAATGCAGCAATTAAAAAACCATAATTTTCAAAAAAGGGGTTTTATTGTGCAAAAGTGGAAAAACCTAAAAAATATATAATTTTGGTTTCATTGTAATCAGACCAACACGCAGAAAAATTGATCACGTCATTTATGCTCTGTAAGTAACGCTGAAAAAGAAAATCCCACACAGTAATGGCATAGAGTAATAGAAAAAAGTGGTGGAGCAACCCGGGAGAAAAAGGAGAGATGACTTTGGAAACTATGTCCTCTTTTTGAAGGATGGTAAGTTAGAGATTGGTGTTCCTTATTTCTGAGACACAGCGAGGGAGTCTGTAAATACAGAAGGCGCAGCTCACCCAAGTTACACCCAACCTCAAAATGCGTATACATGCTGGTTGTCATCAATAAATAGAGAAGTTTGGCAATATACAATCTAATGTATTACGCCTGGGGGTCGTGCCACACACCCATAGAACTTATTATTTCCCATGTCTATCTAAAACAATGGCAGAATTGATGCATTATCTGTCCCTACCCTCCAAAAATATGTATAAACATCTTACAATCTATGTACCCATAAATTGGCACCAATAAAAACTACAGTCCGCCATGCAAAAAGCAAGCCCACATAAGACCACAAAAATAAAAGCCCACATAAGACCACGCTGACAGAAAAATAAAAAAAAGTTATAGCTTTTGAAAAATGGAAACAAAAATCCCCCAAATATCGTTGAGTCCTCGAGGCCAATATAGGCTGAGTGACAAATGCCGGGTTCACACGACCGTATGGTAAGACACTGTGCCGGGCTCACACGACCGTATGGTAAGACACTGCGTCGGGTTCACACGACCGTATGGTAAGACACTGTGCCAGGCTCACACGACCGTATGGTAAGACACTGTGCCAGGCTTACCTGACAGTATGGTAAGACACTGTGCCGAGCCCACACGACCGTATGGTAAGACACTGTGCCGGGCTCACACGACCGTATGGTAAGACACTGTGCCGGGCTCACATGACCGTATGGTAAGATACTGTGCCGGGCTCACACGACCGTATGGTAAGACACTGTGCCGGGCTCACACGACCGTATGGTAAGACACTGTGCCAGGCTCACACGACCGTATGGTAAGACACTGTGTCGGGCTCACACGACCGTATGGTAAAAAAACACTGTGCTGCGCTCACCGGACCGTATGGTAAGACACTGTGCCGAGCCCACACGACCGTATGGTAAGACACTGTTCCGGGCTCATACGACCGTATGGTAAGACACTGTGTCGGGCTCACACGACCGTATGGTAAGACACTGTGCCAGGCTCACCAGACCGTATGGTAAGACACTGTGCCAGGCTCACACGACCGTATGGTAAGACACTGTGCCGGGCTCACATGACCGTATGGTAAGATACTGTTCCGGGCTCACACGACCGTATGGTAAGACACTGTGTCGGGCTCACACGACCGTATGGTAAGACACTGTGCCAGGCTCACCAGACCGTATGGTAAGACACTGTGCCAGGCTCACACGACCGTATGGTAAGACACTGTGCCGGGCTCACATGACCGTATGGTAAGACACTGTGCCGGGCTCACACGACCGTATGGTAAGACACTGTGCCAGGCTCACACGACCGTATGGTAAGACACTATGCCGGGCTCACACGACCGTATAGTAAGACACTGTGTCGGGCTCACACGACCGTATGGTAAGACACTGTGCCAGGCTCACACGACCGTATGGTAAGACACTGTGCCGGGCTCACACGACCGTATGGTAAGACACTGTGCCAGGCTCACACGACCATATGGTAAG
The DNA here is from genome assembly GCF_035609145.1 of Eleutherodactylus coqui. Classification (NCBI taxonomy): domain Eukaryota; kingdom Metazoa; phylum Chordata; class Amphibia; order Anura; family Eleutherodactylidae; genus Eleutherodactylus; species Eleutherodactylus coqui. The sequence goes on along the minus strand of NC_089845.1, from coordinate 146,531,455 downwards.
ACACTGTGCCGGGCTCACACGACCGTATGGTAAGACACTGTGCCAGGCTCACACGACCGTATGGTAAGACACTGTGCCAGGCTCACACGACCGTATGGTAAGACACTGTGCCGGGCTCACACGACCGTATAGTAAGACACTGTGCCGGGCTCACACAAACGTATGGTAAGACACTGCTTAAAAAAATGTAGAGTTTTACCGGCATGTGGAAGTTGCATATCATCACGTATGCCTGTGCATGACAGTGAATCTCGCGCACGCTGTCATGCACTGGCTTCCTGGTTTCTTCTTTTTTCTTAACTTTCCTTCTATTGTCTTTATTTAACCAACATTGTGTAAAAACGCCGCCAATGCGTAATGTAATTGTGTAATGTAATGTACTTTCATTGACTCCATTCACCGCGTATCACGTGCTCACATTACGCAATTAAATTACGCTTGTGGGACCCGAGTCTCAGGCCACATGCACAGGGGCACGCACAGATTCTGCTGCTGAATCCCGCAGCGGAATCCGCCCATGCCCGCAAACATGTTCTTACCTCTCCGGATCCAGCATGGGTCTCCACCGTCGCGGCCAGGCTTTCTTTCTTTAGCACGGCGGATGGGTCTGGGCACTTCAGCCAACTCGCTCAGCGCATGCGCAGTGCCTTTTTTTTTTAACCTCCTGCTTTCCCGCCACACAGCCACAGTGATAGCTGTGGCTGTGCCTCGGATTGGACAGCTTCCATTGACTTTAATGGAAGCCGTCCCTGCAGGTCCGCAAGAAAATAAAGCATGCTGCGATTTCTTCCCGCATGTGCGATTCGAACGCCAGGAAAAAAAAAAAATCACATCTGCATGCTTTTAGCTGCCTTACGGGCGCCCATGTCTCCCTATGGGCGGCATGAGTTGCGGATCTCCCACAAATCAAATCCGCCCGTGGACATTGGGCCTAGGGGGTTGATCAAGGTCTTGCTTCATTTTTTATGCTAGGTGCCATAGGAAAACACAAAAAAAATGGTGGTTGTGAATGCGGACTGCGCTATAACCAGCAGAAGAATCAATAGAAATAGTAGAAGAAAAAATAATATAAATTAATATATAAAATAAACATATGGACAAGGGTTTACGAAAATAGGGTTTGATTAACCCTTGTTATCCAATACATGACTTGCAAGGGAAATAGAATATCAGGCAGTCCTGTATCTAGAAACCAGCGAGCCAAAAAGATATTCAGACATGCTTCCCAGCATGAGTCCTGGCACCGTGACCGCGCCAGATACAATTTAAACTCCAATAACAACTACATTTAGATACGATTACTGACTATATTGAAAACCACATACAATAGTAATAAATAATACACTCCGGCCAATAATACCGGCGCCTGACTCCAGCAAAAGCTTCCTTATTTACCAGGCAGCGGCCAATATTAGATCACAAGCTCCGGCCTTCCTATTAATATTCCGCTCATTATCCTTTATAGTTTTATTGTCACTCCACATATACAGTCCTCTTAGTCCACAATTTCCTTTGTGCGCTATCAATTTATGTATATAATGGTGTCATAAGCAAGGTGGAATTTACGGTGTCATCTGAGTAAAGATCTCTCCAGAACAGGCAGCGTACGTGACATTTTCTCTAATAACCCCTCATTTGTTTTGCAAGTCAATTCCAGAAATCCAACGCAGCAAATAGCCTTTCATTTCACATCAAACGGTGAAATAATGGAGACTTTATCTGTACGAAGCTTTCATAAATCTTGGGTCTTCCAGAAGGAGAAACACCTCAAGATATAAAAACATCTGTACGACGATCTGTATACCGCAAGTGAGTTACAGTGTGGCTGTAGTAGGAGCGGACACCAACGCCGTGCAACTACCACAATGCAAACTAAGTTTTTAAGGCGGGTTCATACGGGGCGTAAATCCCGCGGAATGTCCGCAGCAGGACCGCACGGAAAATCCACGAGATTTCCGCAGCGGGTTTTCAAAGCGTCTTGTTCCGCTGCAGCCATGTCTCCCCATAGGGAGGAGAGAGCCAGCAACAGAAATGGTGATTAAGTTGACATGCCGCGGTTTTGAATTCTGCGCGGCATATCCGTTTCAGCGAGGCTTGGCCGCAGCTGACTGTCTGCAGCGTGTAGATGATATTTTTGCAAATCTCGTCCACTTTGCTGCTTAATCTCGGGCTGGAGGAATGTTCGTGCAGAAAGTCTTACAGAAATTCTGTGGCAATTCCGCCCTGTGTGAACCCAGCCGAAATGTGATTTTACTGTGATCAAGAGCTGAGCTTCTTTTGGAAGTTGTATCCTCAAAGGGTTGTATCAAGATTTCACTTCATCCCTTATCCACTGGATAGGGGATAATTTGCTGATCAGTGTGGGTCCCTCGCCGATCTTTAGAACAAGGGTCCCGTGTCTACCGTCCTCCTAATTGTGGGGTTATTGCACCCTTCACAATTAAGGGGGACTAAATAGAGCGCTGGTCGCGCAAGCATGATAGTGCTCCATTCCCTTTCAATGACTTTACCAAGACACCCGAGCAGCAAGTGTTTGAGTATTTCCATCCTTTGAAATGAATGGAGGGCCAACCATGAATGCTCAGCCAGCACTCCATTCATCCTGATATCACAGCAGTGGAGAAAATGAGGAGGATACGGATTACGGTTCCTGAGATCGGCAGTGGCAGAACCCCCTCTAATTAGCAAGTTATCCCCTATCCTGTGGATAGGGGATTACTTGAAATCTTGGTACAACCCCTTTAAATATATATTCTCTATGTTTTCCCATTTAAAGGGGTTCTGCCAATATGGCATCCCGTTTTTATGGCCTCTTAAGGCATATGAAGATCATAGAACAGGGTACAATGTGTCCCAGACTATATTGCAGAATATAACAATGTATTTTCCCTGTAGAAGCCACTGCAGAGAAGGCGTCAGGTTGGCCACAGAGTAGCTATCCCTGGCAAAATCATTTGTTTGCCAGCGGTCTCGAAAGTGGGACTCGGGGCAATCAGCTGAACTCCCAGAGTCCTGCCTTCTTAAAGGGGTTTGGCATCTTGACACAACCCTTTTAAGACAGTAGTGAAAACACATGACTGGCAGCGCTTCTAGGTGATGCATTTTTTTTCCTGCAGCTAAGGCTTATTTAAGGACTTTGACAGTAGGATTTCCTACTGTCAAAGTTGCATCACAACGCAGGAAAACCGCGTTTTTGTGCAAAGCGATGCAACAGAGAGGAAGGCTCAGCTTTAAAAACCGTTGTCCTATCTTTTCCAGGTGCAAATTTTAAGTGCATCTAAAAAAAACGGGACATGTGACCACTTTCATTGGAAAGCACTGGTTCTAATTAGAGTTGAGCGAACGTACTCTGTCGAGCTTGATGCTCGTTTGAGTATTAGCGTACTCGATGGTGCTCGTTACTCGAACGAGCAAATTTTTTTGGCTGGCAGGCGGGGGGAGGAGAGGGAGAGAGAGAGGGGGAGAGGATGGGGGAGAGAAAGGGGGAGAGAGGGGGGGAGAGGGAGAGAGAGGGAGGGGGAGAGAGAGGGGAGGGGAGAGAGAGGGGGAGGGGGGAGAGAAGGGGAGAGAGAGGGGGAGAGAGAGGGGCGAGAGGGGGGTAAAGGGGGGAGAGAGGGGGGAGAGAAGGGGGAGAGAGAGGGTGGAGAGAGGGAGAAAGAGAGGGGGAGAGAGGGAGAAAGAGAGGGGGAGAGAGGGAGAGAGAGAGGGAAAGAGAGTGGGGGAGAGAGTGGGGGAGAGAGAGGGAGAGAGAGAGGGGGAGAGAGAGGGAGAGAGAGAGGGGGAGAGAGAGGGGGAGAGAGAGGGGGAGAGAGAGAGAGAGAGAGAGAGAGAGAACGAGAACACACGAACCAAGGGGAAAAAAAAGCTCGGCACCTGGCGTCCCAAATACAAGAATGCTCAAGTCTCCAGTTGTAGTCAATGGGGTTCGTTACTCGAGTAGAGCTCTCGAATTTTACGAAAAGTTCGTCTCGAATAACGCGAACTCGAACATTTGGGTGCTCGCTCATCTCTAGTTCTAATAGATCCATTTTCTAAGCGCGCCTATACATGTGTGAAAAATTTGCTTGTCTGACTGGACCCTAAATGTTATTAAAAAAATCTTTTTTAAAGCTTTTTACCCGCAATAAAACTAAAAAACGGGGGGAAAAAAATCAGTGAAAAAAATATTAAAAAATAGCCCTATATGTCAAATGGAAAAAAACGCAGCAAGAATAATTTTGGTAGCTGAAGGAAAAAAAATATTTCAGTAAAACCACCAAATGGGTAAAATCCCTAAAAGTTGACTGGTCATTAAGATACAAAACAGTCTGGTCCTTAAGGGGTCAATGTGTGTTGGAGTCCAGTCCACTGTAGACTCCAACAGCATACGGACTAAGCATTGCTCGTCTGAATGAGTCCTCAGGCTTTTACAACAAAGTCATAGCATCACGTTGGTACAGTATTTAATATATGCCTTACAGTACGGTCCTGGAGGATCTCCACCTGTATGAGTGTCAGCTATATATCTATGACTGATGTATTGGAGGTAATAACACCCCCATCACTTCTAGTTACATCTCTCCAGGAATCATTTAAATATCCAAATTAAATGCACTTTACAGAAAATCAGATACGCGGGAATTCATCTTCCGTCCTGACTGGGGCAATCTCAACACATTTGCAAACATTGAGGAACTCTGAGGGTTTTCATCATGATGTATGCTGTATTTGAATATTTAAAAGGATTTGCTGTACACTTTACTGTCATTCATCATTACTACAACATGAGCCCTATGTGTATTTTGTCAAAGTGTTTCGGCAGGATGCTGTGACAGCTTTTCTTGATGGATTGTAAGCACTCTAATTTTTCTGTTGCATAAACTCTTTACTTATTGAAGCCTATTTGCATGATCACTCAAAGCCTCCAGAAAGGAGACAGAAGTTCACTAACAAGCAGCCGTGGGGCGTTGGTTGCAGGAGCTTAACAGCAAAAAATATGTTTAGCTTAACGCGAGTCTTTAAATTATAGGAAATGCTCTTCAATCAACTTATGAGGGAAAATTGTGGAAAGTAGATGTAGGTGAAGCTGCTCGGCA